>NW_026781801.1:0-178286 GCF_030144855.1 Hypanus sabinus
CTGGATGTGGAGAGGATGTTTCCTATAGTGGGGGAGTCTAGGACCAGAGGACAGAGCCTCAGAATGGCAAATCTGTGGAATTCATTGCCACAGACAGCTGTGCAGGCCAAGTCATTAAAGCGGATGTTACCGGGTGAAGGCAGGAGATTGGGTTTGAGAGGGATATTAAATCATCCATGGTGGAATGGCAGAGCGGACTCCATGGGCTGAATGGACCAATGGTCTAAGTACATAGAAAACTCGCTCCAGACAGTCCCATCAAATATCCCGGGGCATTTGCAAGAAGCACCCCACCACGGAATTGCACGTTCCCGCCGACCGTGAACTTACAAAGCGAATTCCTCGCGGAGGCGTCGCCGGTACTGTTTCTTGGGCTTCATGGTGTGGAAGTAAGGCAGCTTAATGACATCCGGCCAGGCAGCTGGACAAGGGCTGCCGCACAACCGGCTGGAAAAGGCAAAACAACAGGGGAGAACGGTTATCGGCGGGAGACACTCGCCCTCGGTGGTCAGGAATCGCCTCCACACCCCCCCCCCCCCCCCCCCCCGGCCAAGACGAACCTGAAACTCAATACGAGCACACGGAGAAACACTTCACATTCGGGGTGGGTTGACACAGGAACTATGTGAGCTCATACACAATAGTGGCGGACCACTGTCGGATGCTAACTCCGCCACGGCGGGTCCCAAGCCTGGCTGTGAAAGGAGGAGGGTTGGGCATGGTGCTGGCAGCCCTTCAGATGAAACACCAGCACCAGAGAGCCACCAACGGGATGGGCTACATCTCGGGAGCTACAGAAATGCCCACAGAAGATCCACAGATCTCACCCCTGGGGCAGGACCTGGGGGACAACCTGCAAGCCTGGCCGTGGTCAGGGGACTCTTGGCGAATTGCCGTTGGTGCCCGTTGGATCCCGGTGACTTTGCGATCCACAGGTTTGGGAGTCAGGAACCACTGGTCACTTACAGCTGACTGCTGAGTGTTAGCAGGAGCAGGAAATGAGGCAAGGAAAGAGGCAGAACAGCAAGGTTGTGGTCACCTTATTCAAAACGCTAGCCCTGACAACCATTCACTCATCAGACAGCCAGATTCGAGCAGTGAAACGGCAAGTTCATTTGGAGTCCGAGGAGACTCGGTACCTCCCCAGAGACGCTCGCAAATTTCTGCCGACGTACCGCGCACAGCATTCTAACTGGCTGCATCGCTGACTGGTATGGGTCGGGGGGTGGGGGTGGACAGTCCACAGGATCGAAACAGGCTTCAAAATATTGCTGCTTAATCTGAGCATCATCCAGGCCACCTCAAAAAGGCAGCTTTCCGTCATTAAACACCCCTGTCACCCAGAACATAGCCACCATCAGGGAGGGGGTACAGGAGCCTGAAGACACACACTCAACGGTTCAGGAACAGCTTCTTCCCCTCTGCCATCAGGGAGGATGTACAGGAGCCTGAAGACACACACTCAGCGATTCAGGAACAGCTTCTTCCCCTCTGCCATCAGGGAGGGGGTACAGGAGCCTGAAGACACACACTCAACGATTCAGGAACAGCTTCTTTCCCTCTGCCGTCAGGGAGGGGGTACAGGAGCCTGAAGACACACACTCAACGGTTCAGGAACAGCTTCTTCCCCTCTGCCATCAGGGAGGGGGTACAGGAGCCTGAAGACACACACTCAACGATTCAGGAACAGCTTCTTTCCCTCTGCCGTCAGGGAGGGGGTACAGGAGCCTGAGGACATATACTCAATGATTCAGGAACAGCTTCTTCCCCTCTGCCATCAGGGAGGAGGTACAGGAGCCTGAAGACACACACTCAACGATTCAGGAACAGCTTCTTTCCCTCTGCCGTCAGGGAGGGGGTACAGGAGCCTGAAGACACACACTCAACGATTCAAGAACAGCTTCTCCCCCTCTGCCATCAGGGAGGAGGTACAGGAGCCTGAAGACACACACTCAGCGATTCAGGAACAGCCTCTCCCCATCAGAACAGATTTCTGAATAGACAGTGAACCCATGAACACTACCTCACCACTTGTTTAATACACATTATTGTTATTGTAACTTACAGTTTATTATTTTATTAAGTATTGCAATACACTATTCTGCTCCATAACAACAAATTTCACAACATTGGCCAACACAAGGAAATCTGCAGATGCTGGAAATTCAAGCAACACACACAAAATGCTGGTGGAACGCAGCAGGCCAGGCAGCATCTACAGGGAGAAGCGCTGTCGACGTTTCGGGTGTCTTAACGAAGAGTCTCGGCCCGAAACGTCGACAGCGCTTCTCCCCATAGATGCTGCCTGGCCTGCTGCGTTCCACCAGCATTTTGTGTGCGTCACAACATAGGCCGATGATATTAAACTAGATTCTGATTCTGTACCCAGAACTTCCAAGACAACAAACCAGAAACACGCGGGAGACCATCGAGTATGGGAGCAAAGGGGCCAGAAATTTTAAAAAGAGTAAAGATTTGTTAAAATAGACGAACACGAAGCTTAACATTGTAAACTGAACAACTTGGGAAAACACTGGCTCTTCAGAGAATTGGCCAGGGGAACTGGAAATGGAAAGGGTAAACAAATATTTTGATTCTGCCTTCGAAACACAGAAGAAACCAGAAGATCTCACAAATCAATTACTGAACGATCAGGGATTGAGGACCATGGGAGGCATGAAGGCATGAGGGGTCGAGTGGCTTCTTCTTGTTTTCCAGTGTCATGTGCAGATACTGGCAAGACTGTTCCCTTTACGGGGTTAACTACAACAAGGAGACAAAGTTTCACAGTAAGAAGTCACACCGAACAACGCTGGGCAGGCCGCTTTCAAAACACGGTATGAGTGACTGGTTGCGTCAGCCATCCCTGAGGGTCAGCCTGGAGTCACACACAGGTTTGTCCGTTGAAGGCTGGGAAATTTCATTCCTGAATTGAAACAGACGCTGTGCTTCTGGCATTGAGTCTGGTGCTGTGGCTCAGAGGAACAGAGATGCGATTCCCTGGGCGTGATAGACACCCAGATGGCAGGGTCAGGGACGTCTCGAATCGGGTCCACGGCATCCAGGAGTCCTGCTACACACTGGCACCATTGGCATAAGTAGAGAAGGTGAGGAGTCCTGAGGAGAGGGTTAGGGATCGAGGTAGAAAGCTGAGAAATAGCACCTCGGGGGTCGTAATCCCTGGAAGTGCCAGATAGGATGTTTTGGCAGGTGAACGCGTGGCTGAGGATCTGGTGCGGGGGGGGGGGGGGGAATGGATGACTGGGGAAGAAGGACCACCTGTACAAAAGGGACGGGTTACACCTGAGCCCCAGGGCGACCAACGGGCAGGCTTGGAACAAACTTGGCAGGGGGACGGGAACCGGAGTGACAGTGCTGAGGATGAGCTCGTGGGGTTTACAAACAAGAGGCACAGCGTGTAGCGAGAGGCCGACGGCAATGTTCAACACGGGGCATCACAGAATCATGGCTGGAAGAGGGTTATATCTGGGAGCTTAATACATACAACAATACAACACAGTACAGGCCCTTCGGCCCACACTGTTGTGCTGACCCTCAAACCCTGCCTCCCATATATCCCCCCGCTTTAAATTTCTCCATCTACCTGTCTAGTAGTCTCTTAAACTTCACTAGTGTATCTGCCTCCACCAGTGACTCAGGCAGTGTATTCCACACACCAACCACTCTCTGAGTAAAAAAACCTTCCTCTAATATCCCCCTTGAACTCCCCCCCCCTCACCTTAAAGCCATGTTCTCTTGTACTGAGCAGTGGTGCCCTGGGAAAGAGGCGCTGGCTGTCCATTCTGTCTATTCCTCTTAATATCTTGTACACCTCTATCAAGCCTCCTCTCATCCTCCTTCTCTCCAAAGAGTAAAGCCCTAACTCCCTTAATCTCTGATCATAATCCATACTCCTTAAACCAGGCAGCATCCTGGTAAATTTCCTCTGTACCCTTTCCAATGCTTCCACATCCTTCCTATAGTGAGGCGAACAGAACTGGGCACAGTACTCCAAGTGTGGCCTAACTAGAGTTTTATAGAGCTGCATCATTACCCCACGACTCTTAAACTCTATCCCTCGACTTATGAAAGCTAACACCCCATAAGCTTTCTTAACTACACCCTATCTGCCTGTGAGGCAACTTTCAGGGATGTGTGGACATGTACCCCCAGATCCCTCTGCTCCTCCACACTACCAAGTATCCTGCCATTTATGTTGTACTCTGCCTTGAAGTTTGTCCTTCCAAAGTGTACCACCTCACACTTCTCCGGGTTGAACTCCATCTGCCACTTCTCAGCCCACTTCTGTATCCTATCAATGTCTCTCTGCAATCTTCGACAATCCTCCACACTATCTACAACACCACCAACCTTTGTGTCGTCTACAAACTTGCCAACCCACCCTTCTAGCCCCACACCAGGTTGTTAATAAAAATCACAAAAAGTAGAGGTCCCAGAACCGATCCTTGTGGGACACCACTAGTCACAACCCTCCAATCTGAATGTATTCCCTCCACCACAACCCTCTGCTTTCTGCAGGCAAGCCAATTCTGAATCCACCTGGCCAAACTTTCCTGGTTCCCATGCCTCCTGTGGAACCTTGTCAAATGCCTTACTAAAATCCATGTCGATCACATCCACTGCACTACCCTCATCTATATGCCTGGTCACCTCCTCAAAGAACTCCACAGGCTTGTTAGACATGATCTGCCCTTCACAAAGACTGTCCCTGATCAGACCATGATTCTCTAAATGCCCACGGATCCTATCTCCAAGAACCTTTTCTGACAGCTGTCCCACGACAGACATAAGGCTCAAGGATACCATTGTATCAAGATGACAGGCAGGTAGGCAGAGGGGGTGGTGCGGCTCTGTTGGTAAAAAGTGAAATCAGATCATTTGGAAGAGGTTGGGAAGGCACTGAATCATTCTGGGTAGAGCTAAGGAACTGCAAAAGGTTAAAAAGACCCTGATGGGAGTTTTATACAGACCCCCAAACAGTAGTAAGGGTGTTGACTACAGCAGGAGGTAGAAAATACACAGCAAAAGGACAATGTTACAATAGTCAACGGGGGATTTCAATATGCAGGTAGATTGGGAAAATCCGGTTGGTACTGGATTGCAGGTGGGGAATTTTTAGAGGACATATGAGATGGATTTTTAGGGCAGCTCATGGCCGAGCCCACTGGAGGATCAGCAATTCTGAACTGGGTGTTGTGTAATGAACTGGAATTGATTAGAGAGCTTAGGACAAAGTAATCATAATGTGATTGAATTCACCCGCAAACTTGAGGAGGAGAAGCTAAAGTCAGATGTATCAGTGTAGTAAAGGGAATTAGAGGGGAGCGAGAGAGGAGCTGGCTAAAATTCTATGGGAAAAGAACACTGGCAGGGATGATGGCTGAGCAGCAATGGCTGGAATTTCTGGAAGAAATTTGGAAGGCACAGAATATATACATCCCAAAGAGGAAGAGGACACAACCTTGGCTAATGAGAAGAAAAATCCAACATAAAAGCCAAAGACAGGGCATTGAAAAGAGCAAAAATTAGTCGGAAGTTAGAGAATTGGAAAGCTTTTAAAAACCAACAGAAAGCAACTAAAATACGTCATTATGAAAGATGGCATACGAAAGTAAGCCAGCCAATAATATTAAAGAGGATACCAGAAGTTTCCTCAGATACATAAAGTGTAAAAGAGAGGCGAGAATGGATATCGGACTGCTGGAAATCGATGCTGGAGTGGTAGTGAAGGAAATGGCGGATGAACTGAATAAGTATTTTGCATCAGTCTTCACTGTGGAAGACACTAGCAGTATGGTAGAATCTGGAGAGTGTTGGGGGCAGAAGTGTGTGAAGTTATCCACTTTGGAAGCAGGAACAAGAGGGCAGAGTATTGTCTGAACGGTGTCGAGTTAGGTAAGGGAGAAATGCAAAGAGACCTAGGAGTCCTAGTTCACCAGTCAATGAAGGTGAATGAGCAAGTGCAACAGGCAGTGAAGAGGGCAAATGGAATGTTGGCCTTTGTTACAAGGGGAATTAAGTACAAGAGCAAGGATGTTCTTTTGCATTTGTACAGGGCCCTGGTGAGACCACACCTGGAATATTGTGTACAGTTTTGGTCTCCAGGTTTAAGGAAGGACATTCTGGCAATTGAGGAAGTGCAGCGTAGATTCACTAGGTTGATTCCTGGGATGGCAGGGCTGTCTTACGCAGAGAGATTGGAGAGATTGGGCTTGTACACGCTGGAATTGAGGAGATTGAGAGGGGATCTGATTGAAACGTTTAAGATAATTAAAGGATTTGATAGGATTGAGGCAGGAAATATGTTCCAGATGTTGGGAGAGTCCAGTACCAGAGGGCATGGATTGAGAATAAGAGGTCGGTTATTTAAAACAGAGTTGAGGAAGAGCTTCTTCTCCCAGAGAGTTGTGGAGGTGTGGAATGCACTGCCTCGGAAGATGGTGGAGGCCAATTCTCTGGATGCTTTCAAGAAGGAGCTAGATAGATATCTGATGGATAGGGGAATCAAGGGATATGGGGACAAGGCAGGGACTGGGTATTGATAGTGAATGATCAGCCATGATCTCAGAATGGCGGTGCAGACTCGAGGGGCCGAATGGTCTACTTCTGCACCTATTGTCTATTGTCTATATAAGTTACCATAACTAGGGAGAAGATTCTTGGGAAACTGAAAGGTCTGAAGGTAGATAAGTCACCTGGACCAGATAGTGTACACCCCAGGGTTCTGAAAGAGGTGGCTGAAGAGATTGTGGAGGCATTAGTCATTATCTTTCAAGAATCATTAGCTCCTGGAATGCTTCCAAAAGGTTGGAAAACTGCAAATGTCACTCCACTCTTCAAGAAGGGAGAGAGGCAGAAGAAATGAAACTATCAGCCAGTTAGTCTGACCTCAGTGGCTGGGAAGATGTTGGAGTTGATTGTTAAGGAGGTGGTTTCAGGGTACTTGGAGGTACACGATGAAATAGGCCATAGCCCGCAAGGTTTCCTCAAATCTGTGGGAATTCTTTGACAAAATAACAAGCCGGACAGTCGGAGGAGAATCAGTTGATGCTGTTGTGTACTTGGATTTTCAGAAGGCCTTTGACAAGGTGCCACACATGAGGCTGCTTCACAAGTTACGAGCCCATGGTGTTGGAGGAAAGATACTAACATGGATAGAGCAGTGGTTAATTGTCAGGAGGCAAGGAGTGGGAATAATGGGAGCTTTCTCCGGTTGGTTGCCGGTGTCGAGTGGTGTTCCACAGGGACCTGTGTTGGGACCACTAATATTTTACATTATATGACTTTGACAACAGAATTGATGGCTGTTTTGCAAAGTTTATGGATGATAGAAAGAGGTGAAAGAGCAGGTAGTTTTGAGGAAGTAGAGAGGCCAGAGAAGGACTTGGACAGATTGGAGAATGGGCAAAGAAATAGCAGATGGAATACAGTGTTGGGAGGTGTATGAAAATATAAACTAGAAGAAATCAAAGGGTTGACTATTTTCTAAAAGGAGAGAAAACACTAAAATCTGAGGTGCAAAGGGACTTGGGAGTCCTCATGCAGGATTCCCTAAAGGTTAATTTGCAGGTTGAGTCGGCAGTGAGGAAGACAAATGCAATGTTAGCATTCATTTCCAGAGGACTGGAATATAAAGGCAAGGATGTGATGCTGAGGCTTTATAAAGCACTGGTGAGGCCTCACTTGGAGAACTGTGAGTAGTTTCGGGCCCCTTATCTGAGAAAGGATGTGCTGAAACTGGAGAGGGTTCAGGGGTTCTGGAATTGAAATAAAAAACACAAAATGCTGGCAGAACTCAGCAGGCCAGACAGCATCTATGGGAGGAGGTAGTGACGACGTTTCGGGCGGAAACCCTTCATCAGGAGTGAAGTAACATGGGATGGTCGAGGGGGGATAAGAAGTTGGGGGAGGGATGAAGTAGGGAGCTGGGAAGTGATAGGCTGGAGAAAAATGGGCTGGGGGGGAAGGTGGAGAATTATGGGAAATAAAAGAGAAAGGAAGGTAGGGCTGGGGGGAGAGATTATAGTGAGGGGGGAAAAAGAGAGAGAAAGAGAACCAGACTAAAATCAATGATAGGGATGGGGGCAAAGGTATCAACGGAGGTCAGTGAGTTGGATGTTCGTGCCGGCAGGTAGGAGGCTACCCAGGCGGGAGATAAGGTCTTGCTCCATCGACCTGCGTGTGGCCTCATCTTGACGGTAGAGGAGGCCATGGACAGACATGTCGGAGTGGGGGTGGTCTGTGGAATTGAAGTGTGTGGCCACTGGGAGATCCCACCACTGCTCCTACCTTTCTTTCTCTTTTATTTCCCATAATTCTCCACCTCCTCCCCCCCCGCAGCCTATCACTTCCCAGCTCTCTACTTCATCCCTCCCCCCACTTCTTATCCCCCCCCGACCATCCCATGTTACTTCACTCCTGATGAAGGGTTTCGGCCCGAAACATCCTCACTACCTCCTCCCATTGACGCTGTCTGGCCTGCTGAGTTCTGCCAGCATTTTGTGCTTTTATCTATTTCCAGCATCTGCAGATTCACTCGTGTTGCCCTGGAATTGAAATGCTTGTCGTATGAGGAAAATTTGATGGCTCTGGGCCCCTACTCACTGGAGAATCAGAAGAATGAGGAAGCGAGTCTTCCCCACGAGAGACTCATCCAGAAAGTCACGAGGCGTGGGATCAGTGGAACCTTGGCTGTTTGGAAAGCGGAGGGTAGTAGTGGAAGGAAAGTATTCTGAGGTCGGTGACTAGTGGAGTGCCGCAGGGATCTGTCCTGGGACCTCTGCTCTTTGTGACTTTTATAAATGACCTGGATGTAGAGGCGGAAGGATGGGTGAGTAAGTTTGCGGATGACACGAAGATGGGAGGAGTTGTGGATGGAGCTGCAGGTTGTTGAAGGTTGCAAGAGGATATAGACAGGCTGCAGAGTTGGGCAGAAAAATGGCGGATGGAGTTCAATCCGGGTAAGTGTGAGGTGAAGCATTTTGGAAGGACCAACCAGAAGGCTGAGTACAGGATTAATGGTCAGTTACTTAAGAGTGTGGATGAACAAAGGGACCTTGGGGTTCAAATCCATACATCCCTCAAGGTCGCTGCGCAGGTTGATAGGGTAGTTAAGAAGGCCTATGGGATGCTAGTCTTCATTAACAGCGGGATTGAGTTCAAGAGTAGAGAGGCCACGTTGCAACTCTACAAATCTCTGGTGAGACCAGATATTGTGTTCAGTTGTGGTCACCTCATTACAGGAAGGATGTGGAAGCTATGGAGAGAGTGCAGAGGAGATTTACCAGGATGTTGCCTGGTTTGGAGAACAAGTCATATGAGACAACATTAGCAGAGCTGGGACTTTTCTCTTTGAAGCGTAGAAGGATGAGAGGGCTCTTGATAGAGGTCTGCAAGATTGTGGGAGGCATAGATAGGGTGGATAGTCAGTACCTGTTTCCCAGGGCACAAATAGCAAACACCAGAGGGCATATGTACAAAATTAAGGGAGGGAAGTTTAGGGGAGACATCAGGGGTAAGTTTTTTTACACAGAGGGGTGTGAGTGCCTGGAATGACCTGCCAGGGATGGTGGTGGAGGCTAAAACATCAGGGGTATTTAAGAGCCTCTTGGACAGGCACATGGATGAAAGAAAAATAGAGGGTTACTGTACTGTACAGTGCTGTAGTATTCTAGTGTCTAGTGACCTCACTGAAACCTATAGAATGGTGAAAGGCTTTGATCGAGGATGTTTCTTACAGTGGGGGAATCTGAGACCAGAAGACACAATAGAGGGGTGTCTGCTTAGAACAGAGATGAGGAGGAATTTCTTTAGCCAGAGAGTGGTGAATCTTTGGAATTTGTTGCCATAGGTAGCTGTGGAGGCCAGGTCATTGGGCATATTTAAGGCAGAGGTTGATAGATCCTTGATTGGTCAGGGTACGAAGGGATACGGGGAGAAGGCAGGAGATTGAGGCTGAGAGGGAAAATGGATCAGCTGTGATGAAATGCTGGAGCAGACTCAATGGGCCAAATGGCCTAATTCTGCTGCTGTATCTTATGATCTAGGCCCTGACTCAGTGGGTGTTCCACACAACGTAAAGAGATGAGCTTTATTTGTCACATGCATCTTGAAACATCCAACCACAGAGTGAAGCAAAGGACCCACACCACCAGGTTCAGGAACAGTTATTACCCCTCAGCCATCAAGGAGGTGGTACAGGAGCCTCAGGTCCCAGACCACCAGGTTCAGGAACAGTTATTACCCCTCGGTCATCAGGAAGGAGGTACAGGAGCCTCAGGACCCACACCACCAGGTTCAGGAACAGTTATTACCCTTCAACCATCAGGAAGGAGGTATAGGAGCCTCAGGTCCCACACCACCAGGTTCAGGAACAGTTATTACCCCCTCAACCATCAGGAAGGAGGTACAGGAGCCTCAGGACGCACACCACCAGGGTCAGGAACAGTTATTACCCCCTCAACCATCAGGAAGGAGGTACAGGAGCCTCAGGACGCACACCACCAGGGCCAGGAACAGTTATTACCCTTCAATCATCAGGAAGGAGGTACAGGAGCCTCAGGACGCACACCACCAGGGTCAGGAACAGTTATTACCCCCTCAACCATCAGGCTCTTGAACCAAAGGTTATACCTGCACCCGCAAGCAATGGGCTCACTTTCAAGGACTCGTCACCTCCTGCTCTTGTTATTTATTGCCTAGTCACTGCTTTTTCCCCTTTTATATTTGCACGTCGGTTGTTTGTCCGACCCGTTGAATGCAGGGCTTTGATTTATTCAAATGTGGCTCTTGGATTTACTGTGTATGCCCGTAAGAAAACAAATCTCGGGGCTGCATGATATACAGACTTTGATCATAAATTTATTTTGAGATCTATTATTTATTTTTCAAATGCACCCTCTGAATTAGTGGTCGCCAACCCGTCGATCATGATCGACTAGTCGATCTTTGAGACTTTCCCAATCGATCCCGAAAAATATTTAAAAAAAAACAAAATACATTAGGACAATGGTAATGCAGCAATACTTTCACTACGGAAAGCTGTTTGTAAAGAGAGATTGTTTCCGGGTTGCGGGGTTTTAGTTCCCTTCTTTCTGCCCAGTGCGCATGTGTGTATAGCTCCCCCATCATGCACCGCGGTTTTAGCGTCGCCTGGGCTGCATCAAAGTGACCAATTAGATTAGCTAAGAGTGCAGACTGTCGCACACATCAATATACGGCACTCGCTGGCGATATCCTGCAAGGTAGCTGGCTAGTATGGTGGAGGCTCCACGAGAGAATGTGAAAACGTACAAATTCCATCCAGAATGGAAAGAGGATTTCCGTATGTATGTTATGCCACCAAACACAAGCACTGACTAAAGAGGGAATCTGCAGCGGCTCCACGACACCAAGCAGCAGAAATTTAAAGACACCTACCCTCCCCCCCAAAGAGTACAATCTGTGCCAGAAAGGTTGAGGAGCTGAAGTCGGGGTTGAAGGCCCAGCAATCGTTTTCCACAAAACGTGCTGCTCAAAATATGGCTGCTATTGAAGCATCATTTCATGTAAGTCACCTTTTGGCTAAACACAAGAAGCCTTTTACAGATGGGCGACTTATTCAAGGAAGCAATGGCCATTACCTAAGAGACTGTTTTTAATGACTTTTAAAACAAAGACGACATCAAAACTGCAATACGTAATATACCGCCTGGCCCTGCAACAGTGACAAGGAGGGTGGAGTCACTGTCAGAGGACATGGGTCGACAAGCGTTAAAGGACTTGTCACTCTGCGAATATTTTTCACGACAGTTCGATGAATCCCTGGATGTAATGCAAACAGCTCAGCTTGTTGTATTTGTCAGAACGGCTTTTCAGGATTTTTCAACAAAGGAGGACTTCCTCACTCTTTTGCACTTAAAGGAGAGAACGAGAGGTGAGGATATTTACAATGAGTTTAAAAAATGTCCGTGAACATGACATGCCCATTCATAAACGGGTGGCAATTACTACTGATGGGGCCTCCGCAATGCACGGTGTGCGCGTTGGCTTTTATAGCCGTAATGACCCTGATTTTCCCCACTTCCTGGATTATCACCGTGTGATTCATCAGCAGGCCTTGGCTGGGAAGGTCGTGGACTTTTCTCACGTAATGACACTGGTGGTCAAACTAATAAACTTGATTCGAGCAAAAGCGCTTCAGCACCGCTTATTCAGGCGTTACTGGATGGGCTCGATGCCGCTTACAGAGACATAATTCTTCATGCTGACGTTCGGTGGTTGAGTCGCGGCAAAGTGCTGCAAAGATTTGTTGACTTGCTGCCTGTGATAAAGATTTTTCTGTCGACAAGAAACGAGGAGCACGAGGAACCGTTAGATGATGGTTGGCTCCTGGATTTAGGGTTTCTGACAGACCTAATGGCGGAATTAAGCGCACTGAACAACGAGCTCGTGGGAAAAGACCGACACTTGCCCCACATGATAAGCTCAGTAAATGTGTTTAAGGCCAAGCTCGGTGTTTGGATTTCAAATTTAAAGAACAGGAGGCTGACACACCTTCCCAACTTGGAAAAAATGTTACAGGCCATCAAGGAAAAAAAGTGCTTTTCTCCCTGAGCAGTGCTGTGCTTGCCTAGACAAACTGGCAATAGAGTTCGATCGGTGTTGTGGGGAGTTAAACGTCATGGAAGATATTGCTGCATTCATTTCAAACCCATTTCTGCCGATCGGTATAGAACAGATAGCAGCCAAATTCCAGCAAGTATTTGGTGTGCCAAGTGATACTGAAATGGAAATAATTGATTTGCAAAAAGACATCGAGCTTAAAGCGTGATGAAGGGACAGTGACTTTTGGGGGCCTGTCAGCAGGGAGGAGTCTCCTCATCTCACTACGTGTGCACTGAAAGTCAGTGCCTACTCCGGGTCAACTTATCTGTGCGAAATCGCATTTTCACAGATGAAAACTATTAAATCTAAGTACTGGAGCTGTCTTACTGACAAGACACCTCACAGACGGTCTCAGACTGGCTGTCTGTAGTTATGAGCCATATTTCAGGGAACTAGCAGAAAGTATTCAGCCCCAGTCATCACACTGAGTGCAACAGTCAATTTTCACTCATTTATTTTTCATGTTGAAAAAAAATACAATAATGAAACTTAGAATTAAAGATGTGAAGTGTTGTAATATTCTTAAAGAAAGACAGCTATGGCCTGTTTGAAATGCTGGTCACAGTGCTTTCTTGTTTGATTTAATCTGAAAGTTTGACAGAAGTATTTTGTGCAATTCAAATACAATTAGCCCAAGTAAAAGGCCTCAAGTTGGAAGCACAATCTGAGCTGCTTCTCCTCTAAACGATTTAGTCGGCCGATCTTGCCTTTCACGAAGGCCGAGGGAGGGGATGAAAAAGGTTGGTGACCACTAGCGCTGGGGGCAGCCCACAAGTGCCACCACGCATACTGGCACCGACACAGCATGCCCACCATTGCTCGGCAGAACAACACGCGGTCAAACCACAGCCAAACAGCCCCGTTCCTTCCTCCAGGCCAACCCTCGCCTGTACGTCTTTGGACTGTGAGAGGAAACCGGAGCACTCAGATGGTGGCGCGAATCGAACCCGGGTCACTGGCTCCGCCGAGCGCTGCCCCCACCCAGCACCCCGCAGCAATCAAATCCCTGAAATTCATCTCCTACCTGATGAGCTCAAGCTGAGCCAGCTCCTGATTGGCCTGGAAGATCGGCTTTTTCGTGAAGAGTTCCCCGAGGATGCACCTGTGGACACAGGGGAGTGTTAGGGAGATCACCGGCACCGGCGGGCCAAAAACCCCAGCGGCCCGGCCGTCCTCGGGTGGAGCCGCAGCTGCCCCGGCAGACGGCGCACACTCGTGCAGAAAGGCTGGCTCGCAATCACGGGCAGTGCCCAGCCCACACGCTCAGAGTCACACACGGGGGGGGGAGTTGTACTCAGGCATCCAGCCCACACGCTCAGAGTAACATTCAGAGTCGTGCACAGGCATCCAGCCCACACGGTCAGAATCACTCACGGGGGGAGTTGTGCTCAGGCATCCAGCCCACACTTGCTGTGGGTCCCAGCCCACACGCTCAGAGTCACACACGGGGGGAGTTGTACTCAGGCATCCAGCCCACACGGTCAGAGTCACTCACGGGGGGAGTTGTACTCAGGCATCCAGCCCACACGGTCAGAGTCACTCACGGGGGGAGTTGTACTCAGGCATCCAGCCCACACGCTCAGAGTAACATTCAGAGTCGTGCACAGGCATCCAGCCCACACGGTCAGAATCACTCACGGGGGGAGTTGTGCTCAGGCATCCAGCCCACACTTGCTGTGGGTCCCAGCCCACACTTGCTGTGGGTCCCAGCCCACACGGTCAGAGTCACTCACGGGGGGAGTTGTACTCAGGCATCCAGCCCACACGGTCAGAGTCACTCACGGGGGGAGTTGTACTCAGGCATCCAGCCCACACGGTCAGAGTCACTCACGGGGGGAGTTGTACTCAGGCATCCAGCCCACACGGTCAGAGTCACTCACGGGGGGAGTTGTACTCAGGCATCCAGCCCACACGGTCAGAGTCACTCACGGGGGGAGTTGTACTCAGGCATCCAGCCCACACTTGCTGTGGGTCCCAGCCCACACGCTCAGAGTCACTCACGGGGGGAGTTGTACTCAGGCATCCAGCCCACACTTGCTGTGGGTCCCAGCCCACACGGTCAGAGTCACACACGGGGGGAGTTTTGCTCAGGCATCCAGCCCACACTTGCTGTGGGTCCCAGCCCACACTTGCTGTAGGTCCCAGCCCACACTTGCTGTGGGTCCCAGCCCACACTTGCTGTGGGTCCCAGCCCACACGCTCAGAGTCACACACGGGGGGAGTTGTACTCAGGCATCCAGCCCACACTTGCTGTAGGTCCCAGCCCACACGGTCAGAGTCACTCATGGGGGGAGTTGTGCTCAGGCATCCAGCCCACACTTGCTGTGGGTCCCAGCCCACACGGTCAGAGTCACACACGGGGGGAGTTGTACTCAGGCATCCAGCCCACACTTGCTGTAGGTCCCAGCCCACACTTGCTGTGGGTCCCAGCCCACACGGTCAGAGTCACACACGGGGGGAGTTGTACTCAGGCATCCAGCCACACTTGCTGTGGGTCCCAGCCCACACTTGCTGTGGGTCCCAGCCCACACGGTCAGAGTCACACACGGGGGGAGTTGTACTCAGGCATCCAGCCCACACTTGCTGTAGGTCCCAGCCCACACTTGCTGTGGGTCCCAGCCCACACGGTCAGAGTCACACACGGGGGGAGTTGTACTCAGGCATCCAGCCACACTTGCTGTGGGTCCCAGCCCACACTTGCTGTGGGTCCCAGCCCACACTTGCTGTGGGTCCCAGCCCACACGGTCAGAGTCACACACGGGGGGAGTTGTACTCAGGCATCCAGCCACACTTGCTGTGGGTCCCAGCCCACACTTGCTGTGGGTCCCAGCCCACACGGTCAGAGTCACACACGGGGGAGTTGTACTCAGGCATCCAGCCCACACTTGCTGTGGGTCCCAGCCCACACTTGCTGTGGGTCCCAGCCCACACTTGCTGTGGGTCCCAGCCCACACGCTCAGAGTCACACACGGGGGGAGTTGTACTCAGGCATCCAGCCCATACGGTCAGAGTCACACACGGGGGGAGTTGTACTCAGGCATCCAGCCCACACTTGCTGTGGGTCCCAGCCCACACTTGCTGTGGGTCCCAGCCCACACGGTCAGAGTCACACACGGGGGGAGTTGTACTCAGGCATCCAGCCCACACTTGCTGTAGGTCCCAGCCCACACTTGCTGTGGGTCCCAGCCCACACTTGCTGTGGGTCCCAGCCCACACTTGCTGTGGGTCCCAGCCCACACTTGCTGTGGGTCCCAGCCCACACGGTCAGAGTCACTCACGGGGGGAGTTGTGCTCAGGCATCCAGCCCACACTTGCTGTAGGTCCCAGCCCACACTTGCTGTGGGTCCCAGCCCACACGGTCAGAGTCACACACGGGGGGAGTTGTGCTCAGGCATCCAGCCCACACTTGCTGTAGGTCCCAGCCCACACTTGCTGTGGGTCCCAGCCCACACTTGCTGTGGGTCCCAGCCCACACGGTCAGAGTCACACATGGGGGGAGTTTTGCTCAGGCATCCAGCCCACACTTGCTGTGGGTCCCAGCCCACACTTGCTGTAGGTCCCAGCCCACACGGTCAGAGTCACACACGGGGGGAGTTTTGCTCAGGCATCCAGCCCACACTTGCTGTAGGTCCCAGCCCACACTTGCTGTGGGTCCCAGCCCACACTTGCTGTGGGTCCCAGCCCACACGCTCAGAGTCACACACGGGGGGAGTTGTACTCAGGCATCCAGCCCACACTTGCTGTAGGTCCCAGCCCACACGGTCAGAGTCACTCACGGGGGGAGTTGTACTCAGGCATCCAGCCACACTTGCTGTGGGTCCCAGCCCACACGGTCAGAGTCACACACGGGGGGAGTTGTACTCAGGCATCCAGCCCACACTTGCTGTGGGTCCCAGCCCACACGGTCAGAGTCACACACGGGGGGAGTTGTACTCAGGCATCCAGCCCACACTTGCTGTGGGTCCCAGCCCACACTTGCTGTGAGTCCCAGCCCACACGGTCAGAGTCACTCATGGGGGGAGTTGTACTCAGGCATCCAGCCCACACTTGCTGTGGGTCCCAGCCCACACCGGCACTCGGATCCCAGCGGCTGCAGGATGAGAGTGGAGCGCTCACAGTGAACCCCTGGGCCACTGGCCACTCAGCAGGCTTGTCCCAGCGGACTGGGCACGCTCCGATTCCCCGGCTCTCCATGCCCACCCCTCAACCCGGGTGCTCCCAGCCCACGTTCCCGGGCCCCCAGTCGCTCGCACCCTGCTCCGTCGCCGCGGAGTAGAACAGAACGCGGGGTTCACTCGGCAGAAGACAAGCTGTATCCTGCTCGAGTGCAGAGTGCTGCCACGCACACGGACTCAGGGACTTGGGAATGTTTATTTTTTTGGGTGGGTGTCGACTGCGACTTGTATGTGCCCCGTGCAACTGCTGGCACTGCGTTCCGCACCTCGGCCCTGGCGTAACGCGGCTCTGTTTGGCCCGTTCACACTATTCATGTACGGCCGGACGACAATTCTGCACGAAGACAGCAGCGTCTCTCCTGTTTGCTTCTTGTTGCTGGGCTCACTCTCTCGACTTCTCCTTTGATTTTAAATATGTAAATTTCTACTTAATTTCCTCCCTCAAAGAAGTATCCCCAGTTCTCGTCTTCTGCTCTGTGGAGACCCCTGCCTTCCATTTGACATTCTTTGCCACCAGATCTTACCTTCCCTCCCTCCTTCCCAAGTTCTTGCCCCGAATGCTTCTCACTGCCTGCCACGGTCCCAGTGCGTCTCCGCCACACAATCGGCATCGATAGCAGAGCAAGAGCACTTCCTCATCCCCTGTCTCACACGCGGAGCTTTTGAAACAACGAGCAGCCCAATGAACTGGCACACGAGCGGCAGATTCGACTGCTGCGAGTCACTTACCCGCAACTCCAAACGTCGATGGCTGGCGTGTACCGCTCCTCCCCCAGCAGCAGTTCCGGTGGCCGATACCACAGCGTGATCACCTTGTTCGTGTAGGGACGGCTGAGAAAGAGAAAGGGAAGTACTGGGGTCAGTCACTCCCAACAAAGCAGGGATACCCTACGTAGCCGACACACTGGAGGAACTCAGCGGGTCAGGCAGCATTTATGGAGAGGAATAAACAGCGACGTTTCGGGCCCAGAGGAAGGGGGCAGAATTAAGAACACACAATGGCCACTTTATTAGGAACACCTGCTCATTAATGCAAATAGCTAATCAGCCAATCACGTGGAAGCAACTTAAAAGGGTAAGAGAATGCAGACGTGGTCAAAAGGTTCAGTTGTTATTCAGAACAGGGAAGAAATGTGATCCAAGTGACTTTTGCCATGGAACGATGGCTGGTGCCAGATGGGGTGGTCTGAGTATCTCAGAAACTGATCCCCTGGGATTTTCACACGCAACAGCCTCTGGAGTTTGCGGAGATCGGTGCGAGAAACAAAAAAAAAAGTGAGCGGCCGTTCTTTGGGTGAAAACGCCTTCTCAATGAGAGAGGCCAGACCGGTTCCAGCAGGCACAAAGGTGAGAGTAACTCAAATATCCCGAAGGTGTCATATCTGAATGCACACAGTATACGGAAGAAGGTAAATGATCTTGTCGCACAGTTAGAGATTGGTAGGTACGACGTTGTGGGCATCACTGAGTCACGGCTGAGAAGAAGGTTGTAGCCGGGAGCTTGATAACATTGTATTGAAAGGACAGGCAGGTAGGCAGAGGGGGTGTGGTGGCTCTGTTGGTAAAGAAAAAATCAAATCCAAAGGACAGCTAAGATGTGGCCTGCAAATTACAACGGGAGATAGGAAATGCATGTCGAAAGGGCAAGGTTACGATAGTCAAGGGGGATTTTAATATGCAGGTAGATTGCGAAAATCAGGTTGGTCAGAGTCATAGAAAAATTACAGCACAGAAACTGGCCCTTCGGCCAAAACCACTTCGACTGCCTACTTCCACTGACCTGCTTCAGGACTCCATCCCACTCCCAGCCGTGTCCCTATCCAAACTTCTCCTAAGCACTGAATTTGATCACAGACGCACCACTTGCGCCGGCCGCTCGTTCCACGCTCTCACCACCCTCTGAGTGAAGAGGTTTCCCCTCATGTTCCTCTTAAACTTCTCACCTCTCACCCTTAACCCACGACTGCTAGTTCTAGTCCCACCCAACCTCAGTGGAAAAAGCTTGCTTGCATTTACCCTGCCTGAACCCCTCATAATTTTGTATCCCTCTGTCAAACCTCCGCTGGATTCCAAGAGGGCGAATTTGTGGAATGCTTACGAGATGGCTTTTTGGAGCAGCTCGTGGCTGAGCCTACTAGGGGGATTCTGCAATGAACTGGAATTGATTAGAGAGCTGAAGGTAAAGGAACCCTTAGGGACCAGTGATCATATTGTGAAGGAATTCACCCTGCAATTTGAGAGGGAGAAGCTAAAGTCAGATGTATCAATGTTACAGTGGAGTACAGGGAATTACAGATGCACGAGAGAAGAGCTGGCCGAAGTTGACTGGAGGGGAACACTGGCAGGGATGACGGCAGAGCAGCAATGGCGGAGTCTCGGGAAGCAATTTGGGAGGAGCAGGATGTATGCATCCCAAGGAAGAGAAAGCATTCTGAAGGCAGGTTGACACACTCATGGCTGGCAAGACAAGTCAAAGCCAACATTAAAGAGGGCATAGAATCAAAAATTAGTGGGAAGTTAGAGGATTGAGAAGCTTTTAAAAACCAACAGAAGGCAACTAAAAATGTCATAAAAGAGGAAAAGGTGGAACAGGAAAGTAAGCTAGCCAATAACATTAAAGCTTATTCAGATATATAAAGTTGAAAAGAGAGGTGAGAGTGGATATCAGACGGCTGCAAAATAATGCTGGAGAGGTAGTAATGGTGGATGAGGGAATGGCGGATGAACTCAACAGATATTTGCAGGGCGTGGAGGCAAATGGGGCGGAATGTAAGGACAAGATGAACCCTCTTCCTGACGGGGCAGTGGGAGGGTGGGGTGACGGCAGACGTGTGTGGAATGAAAGAGATGCGGGGGAGGACAGTGTTGATGGGGAAGGAAGGGAAGCCCCTTTCTTTAAAGGTGGAGGGCGTCTCAGTAGTTCCGGAACGAAAGGCCTCATCCCGAGAGCTAATGCTGGGGATACGGAGGAACCGAGATAAGGGGATGGCATTTACACAAGTAGTAGGATAGGATGAGGCATAGTCCAGGTAGAATCAGTGAGTTTATATCAGTAGACAGATTGTCTCCAGAGATGGAGACAGGGATCGAGGAAGGGAGGTGTCAGAAATCGACAGGGTAAATTTGAGGGCAGGGTGGAAGTTGGAGGCAAAATTGAAGAAGTCGCTGAGCTCAGCAGGGTTGCAGGAAGCAGCACCAACGTAGCGCAGGAAGAATTGGGAGTATTACTGGTGTAGGCTTGGAATGTAGACTGCTCCACATAGTCCACAAAAAGACAGGCATCGCTGGGAAGTATGTGAGTTCACGTGGCTACCCTTTTAGTTCGAAAAGACCTGGCCATGGGGGTATACTGTCTCTCAACCAGAGACCTGGGTCCCTGTTCTCACCCAGTGGGGGTATCCTGTCTCTCAACCAGAGACCTGGGTCCCTGTTCTCACCCAGTGGGGGTATCCTGTCTCTCAACCAGAGACCTGCGTCCCTGTTCTCACCCAGTGGGGGTATCCTGTCTCTCAACCAGAGACCTGGGTCCCTGTTCTCACCCAGTGGGGGTATCCTGTCTCTCAACCAGAGACCTGGGTCCCTGTTCTCACCCAGTGGGGGTATCCTGTCTCTCAACCAGAGACCTGCGTCCCTGTTCTCACCCAGTGGGGGTATCCTGTCTCTCAACCAGAGACCTGGGTCCCTGTTCTCACCCAGTGGGGGTATCCTGTCTCTCAACCAGAGACCTGGGTCCCTGTTCTCACCCAGTGGGGGTATCCTGTCTCTCAACCAGAGACCTGCGTCCCTGTTCTCACCCAGTGGGGGTATCCTGTCTCTCAACCAGAGACCTGGGTCCCTGTTCTCACCCAGTGGGGGTATCCTGTCTCTCAACCAGAGACCTGCGTCCCTGTTCTCACCCAGTGGGGGTATCCTGTCTCTCAACCAGAGACCTGGGTCCCTGTTCTCACCCAGTGGTAACATCCTGTCTCTCAACAAAAGACCTGATTCACTCTTCTCACACACTAATGGTCTGTGTCGTACAGCCTCTCTGTATAGCACGAAAAATCAAAGTTTTCAATCTCACCTTTCTTCAGAGTTGTACAATCGTGCCAAGCCGAAATCCGCCAGTTTGATCTGCCCACTGAATGGAGAGAGCGTAAACGTTACTCAGCAGCTTCCCAGCCTCGACTCAGCTCTCTCACCAGCACCCCGACGCGCACAGCCCTCGGGCCGCACGGTTACCGTAAGGCCGACAGTGCCGGGGACCCGGGTTCAATTCCACCACTGTCTGCAAAGAGCTTGTACCATCTCCCCGCGGCCACGTGTGTTTTCTCCGAGTGGTCCATTCCCCTCCCGCGGTCCAAAGACACACTGCTTAGCAGGTTATTTGGTCAACTGGGTGGAGCGGGTTTACTGGGCTCCCAACTCCACAGTAATCCTACCCACTACCCACCCCCTGTACCAGGGTATTGTATCTCTGAATAACTCTCCGGCTACAGACAACCCACCTACTCCCAACTCCACAGTAATCCTACCCACTACCCACCCCCTGTACCAGGGTATTGTATCTCTGAATAACTCTCCGGCTACAGACAACCCACCTACTCCCAACTCCACAGTAATCCTACCCACTGCCCACCCCCTGTACCAGGGTGCTGGCAGTGCCACACCCCCCACCCCCACCGTACCTGTTGTTGAGGAGGATGTTGGAGCATTTGATATCGCGGTGCAGGAAGTTTTTCTTATGACAGTAGTCCAGGCCGTCCATCAGCTGCCTCATGAAGGATCTGATGTGGTCCTCAGTGAAATGCACCAGTCCCGACTCCAAAAGCCCCATCAAATCATGGTCCATGTACTCGAAGACAAGGTAGAAGGCCCCTGTCACACAAACACACACCCCGAAAGTGAGGAAGACACGGCAGACACTCACGGCAGGAAGAATTCGGGAGAACATTGGGCACAGGATTTTAACTGGTGAAGAAGTTCTGCTGTTGCAAGGGGTAAGCTTGGCTCAGCGGACATCATTCACCATCATGGGAAATTCGGAAAGGTAAGAGGGTGGGGGGGGGGGGAGATGCATCTCTAACAAAGGAGGTGTAAGGCGATCCTTCCCTCTGCTCGCCTGCAGCTCACCCTTGGGCAAGGTGTAGCCCTCACACCAGAGACACAACATGGCACATCGAGATGGATGGGAGGGGGATCGAGGGCTATGGTCCGGGTGCAGATAGGTGGGACTAGGCACATTAAGAGTTCAGCACAGACTAGATGGACTGAAGAGCCTGTTTTGTGCTGTACTGCTCTGTGAATCTGTAACTGCTGCTGTCGGTTACAATTTCACAATGAGTCATCGACACACAAGAATTGGGCCATTCAGCCCATCGAGTCCACTCTGCCATTCCATCATGGCTGATTTATTAACCCTCTCAACCCCATCCTCATGCTATCTCCCCATCACCTTTGGTGCCCTGACTAATCAAGAACCTATCAATCACCACTTTAAGTTACCCAATGATTTGGCCTCCACAGCTGTTTGCAGCACCAAATTCCACAGATTTATCACCTTTTAGATAAGTAAATTCCACCTCATCTACATTCTAAAGGGATCTCTCTCCATTCTGAGGCTGTGTTCTCTGGTCCTAGTCTCCCCTACTGTAGGAAACATCCTCTCCACATCCACCCTATCTGTGTCCTCTGGTCCTAGACTCCTCCACTATAGGAGACATCCTCTCCACATCCACTCTATCTGTCCTCTGGTCCTAGACTCCCCCACTATAGGAAACATCCTCTCCACATCCACCCTATCTGTGTCCTCTGGTCCTAGACTCCTCCACTATAGGAGACATCCTCTCCACATCCACTCTATCTGTCCTCTGGTCCTAGACTCCCCCACTATAGGAAACATCCTCTCCACATCCGTTCACAGGATTCTCGAGCACAGGTCCTGGAAGACTCCCTGCCTTCCCACATCCCGTAAAAGGAGCATCAAGAGCTCCAGCCTCGGGCAAGTTTCCACCCTTCAGATTTTTCTCAACACAATCTCACTCAGCATCGTGACTATCACATTAACCTCTCACTGGTGCTGGAACCTTGGGAGGATCTTCAGCTCGTTACTGAGAGCTTGAAGACTAGTGACCTCAAGTGTTAACGTACTTCTTTTTCCTCTCTGCGAAGGATACTGCCTGATCATGTGGGTATTCGTCCCGTGTAATGTAGAAGCGTGTCTGATTTTCAGCAGCTTTGGGGGCGGGGTGATCGTGTAATGGTTAGTGTAATGCTGATACAGCACCCCAGCAATCGGCGTTCAATTCCCGCTACTGTCTGTAAGGAGACCGTATGCCCTCCCTGACACCACGTGGGTTTCCATCAACATTACAAAGATAAACGGGTTACAAGTTTTATTTTATATAGAGACAGAGCACAGAACAGGCCTCACTACCCAACAGACCCCACCCCCCTCCCCACCGATTTAATCCCAGTCTAATCACCGGGCGATTTACAGAGGAGATGTCAGGGGTAAGTTTTTCCACTCGGAGAGTGGTGAGTGCGTGGAATGGGCTGCCGGCGACGGTGGTGGACGCAGATACGATAGGGTCTTTAAGAGACTCCTGGATAGGTGCATGGAGCTTAGAAAAATAGAGGGCTATGGGTAAGCTAGTAATTTCTAAGGTGGGGACGTGTTCGGCACAACTTTGTGGGCCGAAGGGCCTGTATTGTGCTGAAGGTTTTCTACATTCCTATAAGAGGAGCACCAGCTATGATGTACCGGTTAGTTAATAACCTACTAAACTAAGTTAGTAGTAACCAGGTTAGTTAGTAACCTACTAACCGATACGCCTTCGCACTGTGAGAGGAAACCGGAGCACCTAGAGGAAATCCACACGGTTATGGGGAGAGTGTAGAAATCCCTTGCGGGTAGCGCTGGGATTGAACCCGGAATTCCCGAAGTCCCGAGCTGAAATAGCGCAGGGAAACCACTATGCTGCCAGGGTGCCCCGGTTAATTGGTCATACAGGTGTGGTGTAGGCTCGTGGGACCGAGAGGGTCTGCTACCATGCTGTCACATTTATTTATTTCGAACTATTATTAATAATTATTGGGGTTTTTTTGCACATTTAGCCCTTTTTTGCACACTGATCCTCTGCCAGTCTTGGTCTGTGAGTAGTTTTTCCACTGATTCTGTGCTATTTCTTTGTTCTGTTGAAAATGAATCCCAGGGTACCACTGCACACGGGTGACACACACGTACTTCGATAAAAAACTGACTTTGAACTTTGGTAGCCCTGAAATAAAATCGTTTTGTTGAATCCCCTGAAGAGATTGAAAGTATCTCCTGACATAGTTCCTCTTGCAGCAGAACACGGGAGCTGGGCAGCCTGCACAGAGGCTCAGATGCCCTTTCACATCCATCACTCCACGTGCCCTTCCTCTGACTCCAGGACTGGGCTGCCTTGGAGATGATGCAATGACCTACGCAGAGGGGACAGGCTACACCTGGACCTGAGGGGGGGTGGCCAATACCCTTGCGGGGAACTTTACGGGAGCTGCTAGGGAGAGTTTAGGCTAATTTGGCAGGGGGATGGGAGCCTGGAGTGATAAAGGCTGAGGAGAGGGATCTTGGTTTACAAGTAGAGTTGGTATATTGTAAGACTGTCAGGGAAGGACAAAGTTGCAGCAGTCAGTGGGATGTGAAAGGGGGACAGGAATCAAAAAGGATGCCAAATACAGGACTAAAGTTGTTACATCTGAACACACATGGAATATGGAATAAGGCAGATGATCTGGTAGCATAGTTAGAGATTGGCAGGTGTGACATTGTGGGTATCACGGCTGGAAGACAATTGCAGTTGGGAGCTTAATATCCAAGGGTGACACAATCTATTGAAAGGACAGGTGGGTGGGCGGAGATGTAGGAGCGGCTCTGTTGGTAAAAAGTGGAATCAAATCTACAGAAAGAGGTGACACTGTATCACAAGATGGGCAGAGTTCAGAAACTACAAGGTTAAGATGACAGTGGCAGGTGTTACTTACGGGCCTCCGAACAGTAGCTAGGATGTGGCCTACAAATTACAGCGGGAGAGAGAAAAAAGGCGTGTCAAAAAGGCAAGATGTTAGGCAACACGTTAGTCACGGTGGATTTCAATATGCAGGTAGATTGGGAAAATCAGGTTGACGCTGGAGAGAGAATTTGTGGGACGCGTATGAGCTAAGTTTCTGGAGCAGCTTGCGGTCGAGCCCAAGTAAGGGGTCAGCAATTCTGGATCGGGTGTTGTGTCGTGAACTCGATATGTTAGGGAGCTTAAGGTCAGGGAACCCTAAGGAAACAGTGATCATAATATGCCAGAATTCACCCTGCAATTTGAGAGAGAGAAGCTAAAGTCAGATGTACGAGTATTATTGTGGAATAAAGGGAATTACAGAGGCATGAGAGAGGAGTCGACTGGGAGGGGACACTAGCAGGGGTGAAGGCACAGCAGCAATGTCTGGAGTTTCTGGGGGCAATTTGGAGGGCGCAGGACAGATGCACCCCAAAGAAGAGGAAGTATTCTAAAGGCAGGATAACGTAACTGTGGCTGAGAGGGAAAGTCGAATATAGCATAGAAACAAAAGAGACAGCATATAATAGAGCAAAAAAAAATCAATGGGAAGTTAGCAGATTGGGAAATTTTCAAAGAGCACGAGAAGGCAATTAAAAGATGAAATATGAAGGTAAGCCAGCCAATTATATCAAAAGATGATACCAGAAGATTTTTCGGCTACATAAAAAGTAAAAGGGAGGTGAGGGTATGGTTTGAAATGACACTGGATGGATAGTAATGGTGGATGAAGAGAAGAATCAGTCTTCACTGTGGAAGACATTAGTTGTGTGGCAAAGGATTGGACGTGTCAAGGCGCAGAAGGGAGGGCACTTGTTGTTACGAGGGATTTGTTGCTTGGGAAACTGGATGGTCTGAAGGTGGATAAGTCACCTGGATGTGATGGACTGCACCCTGAAGAGGTACCTGAAGAGATTGTGAAGGCATTAGTAATGATCTTTCCAGAATCATTCGATGTGGCATGGTTTCAGAGGACTGGAAAATTGCAAATGGCACTCCACTCTTAGAGAAGGGAGGGAAGCATTAAAAAAAAGGAAGTTATAGGCGAAATTAGCCTGACCTCAGAGATTGGGGAGATGTTGGGATCGATTGTTAAGGATGCACTTTGGGAGTACTTGGAGTCACATGACTAAAGAGACCAAAGCCAGCATGGCTTCCTTAAGGGAAAATCTCGCCTGACAGATTTGCTGGAATTCTTTGAAGACAAAGGTGGATGTTGTGTACGTGGCCCTTCAGAAGGCGCCGCACATGAGGTAGCCAAACTAGAGATTACAAGAAAGAAACTAGTGTGGATAGAGCATTGGCAGGAGGCACAGAGTGGAGATAAAGGAACCCTTTTCGGATCGGCCGCCAGTGACCGGTGATGTTCTGCAGTGATCTGTGTTGGGACCGCTTCTTTTTGTGCTGTAAATGAAAGATCTGGATGATGAACTTGATGGCTTTGTGGCCAAGTTTGCGGAGGACAGGAAGGCAGGTGGAGGGGCTGACAGCTGAGTCCTTCTGTAGCCTCCCTGCTTCCCCAGATTAGACAGAGGTGGCAGATGGAATACGGTATCGGGAATTGCGTGGCCATGCACTTTTGTAGAATGAACAAAAGTATACAATTTTCTTAATGGGGAGAAAATTCAAAACTTCAAGGTACGAAACAACTTGGGGGTCCGAGAACAGGATTCCCTAAAGGCTAATTTGCAGGTTGAATCAGTGGTGAGGAAGGCAAATGTGATATTAGCACTCATTTCAAGAGGACTAGAATATAAAAGCAAGGATGTAATGCTGAGGCTTCACAAGGCACCAGTGAGGCCTCACCTGGAGTATTATTTAAGAAAAAAATGTGCTGACATTGGAGAGGGTTCAGAGAAGGCTTACGAGAATGATTCCAGGAATGAAAGGGTTATCATATGAGCAGCAATTGAGAATGATTGAAAGATTGAAAGAGTTACCCTACGAGGAACGTTCGAAGGCTCTGGGCCTGGAATTTAGGAGAATGAGCGGAGATCTCATTGAAACCTATCGAATGTCGAAAAGGCCTAAGTTGAGTGGATGTGGAGAGGATGTTTCGTTTAGTGGGGGAGTCTAGGACCAGAGGACACAGATAGAGTGGATGTAGAGTGGATGTGGAGAGGATGTTTCCAGTAGTGGGGGAGTCTAGGACCAGAGGACACAGATAGAGTGGATGTGGAGAGGATGTTTCGTTTAGTGGGGGAGTCTAGGACCAGAGGGCACCGATAGAGTGGATGTGGAGAGGATGTTTCGTTTAGTGGGGGAGTCTAGGACCAGAGGGCACCGATAGAGTGGATGTCATTTAGAACAGAGATGAAGGGGAATTCCTTCAGCCAGAGGATAATGAATCTGTGGTCTCTGTTGTCACAGGTGGCTGTGGAGGCCAGGTCACTGGGTGCTTTTAAGACGGAGGCTGACAGGCTCTTGATTTGTCAAAGTTCACAGGGAGAAGGCAGGGGAGTGGGGTTGAGAGGGAAATGGATTAGCCACGATGGAATGGCGGAGCAGACTCGATAGGTCGACTGACCAGGTTCTGTTCCAATGTCTTATGAAGGCCTGAAACCCGAACAACCACATCATGGGCTCAATAGCAACCAGAGACAGAAACCAAAGACAGCTCTCGCAAGGTGCAGAACGCACCTTTTGGAAAAGGACAACGCGGGATTAGTGCACGGGGATTCAGACAGAACAGCATAGACATGTGCAGTGCCCTGTGCGACTCCGAAGTCACAGCTCATCTTCCGGGCAGTGTACCTTTGTCCTTTTTGAAGTCCAGGGCATCCTGCTTGTCCGTCACGATTTCCTTCATGTTGACAACACTGGTGTGGTTGAGCTGGCGGAGGATTTTAATTTCTCGAATGGCTGTGATCGGAAAGCCTTCCTTTTCGTTATCTAGCCGAACCTTTTTGAGCGCCACCATCTCACCTAGGAGAAGAGACAGCACCCGTGAACGACCAGCATTGTGGGACCCGCCACAGCTCTCTGCTTGTGATCAGGGCATTTGTGAGGGTTGACGACCACCAGAACAACACCATCACCTGGGCGCAGGCGGCATTACTACAGATAGACATGACACATTGAACAGCCTCAGAGATACCGACCCTCACTGGGGGATGGTCCCACACACACACTGACCCTCACTGGGGGACGGTCCCACACACACACACACTGACCCTCACTGGGGGACGGTCCCACACACACACACACTGACCCTCACTGGGGGACGGTCCCACACACACACACACTGACCCTCACTGGGGGACGGTCCCACACACACACACACTGACCCTCACTGGGGGACGGTCCCACACACACACACACTGACCCTCACTGGGGGACGGTCCCACACACACACACACACACTGACCCTCACTGGGGGACGGTCCCACACACACACACACACACTGACCCTCACTGGGGGACAGTCACACACACACTGACCCTCACTGGGGGACGGTCCCACACACACACACTGACCCTCACTGGGGGACGGTCCCACACACACACACACACACTGACCCTCACTGGGGGACAGTCACACACACACTGACCCTCACTGGGGGACGGTCCCACACACACACACTGACCCTCACTGGGGGACGGTCCCACACACACACTGACCCTCACTGGGGGACGGTGCCACACACACTGACCCTCACTGGGAGACGGTCCCACACACACAGTGACCCTCACTGGGGGACGGTCCCACACACACACACACACACACACACACACACACACACTGACCCTCACTGGGGGACAGTCCCACACACACTGACCCTCACCGGGGGATTGTCCCACACACACTGACCCTCACTGGGGGACGGTCCCACACACACACACTGACCCTCACTGGGGGACGGTGCCACACACACTGACCCTCACTGGGAGACGGTCCCACACACACAGTGACCCTCACTGGGGGACGGTCCCACACACACACACACACACACACACTGACCCTCACTGGGGGACAGTCACACACACACTGACCCTCACTGGGGGACGGTCCCACACACACACTGACCCTCACTGGGGGACGGTCCCACACACACACTGACCCTCACTGGGGGACGGTCCCATACACAGACTGACCCTCACTGGGGGACGGTCCCACACACTCACTGACCCTCACTGGGGGACAGTCCCACACACACACACTGACCCTCACTGGGGGACGGTCCCACACACACGTACTGACCCTCACTGGGGGACAGTCCCACACACACACTGACCCTCACTGGGGGATGGTCCCACACACACTGACCCTCACTGGGGGACGGTCCCACACACTCACTGACCCTCACTGGGGGACGGTCCCACACACACTGACCCTCACCGGGGGATTGTCCCACACACACTGACCCTCACTGGGGGACGGTCCCACACACACACACTGACCCTCACTGGGGGACGGTCCCACACACACTGACCCTCACCGGGGGATTGTCCCACACACACTGACCCTCACTGGGGGACGGTCCCACACACACACAGTGACCCTCACTGGGGGACGGTCCCACACACACACTGACCCTCACCGGGGGATTGTCCCACACACACTGACCCTCACTGGGGGACGGTCCCACACACACACTGATCCTCACTGGGGGATGGTCCCACACACACACACACACTGACCCTCACTGGGGGACGGTCCCACACACTCACTGACTCTCACTGGGGGACGGTCACACACACACACTGACCCTCACTGGGGGACGGTCCCACACACACACACTGACCCTCACTAGGGGACGGTCCCACACACACACTGACCCTCACAGGGGGACAGTCCCACACACACACTGACCCTCACTGGGGGACGGTCCCACACACACTGACCCTCACTGGGGGATGGTCCCAAACACACACTGACCCTCACTGGGGGACAGTCCCACACACACACACACTGACCCTCACTGGGGGACACTCCCACACACACACTGACCCTCACTGGGGGACGGTCCCACAGACACACACTGACCCTCACTGGGGGACACTCCCACACACACACTGACCCTCACTGGGGGACGGTCCCACAGACACACACTGACCCTCACTGGGGGACACTCCCACACACACACTGACCCTCACTGGGGACACTCCCACACACACACTGACCCTCACTGGGGGACGGTCCCACACACACACACTGACCCTCACTGGGGGACGGTCCCACACACACACACACTGACCCTCACTGGGGGACGGTCCCACACACACACTGACCCTCACTGGGGGACGGTCCCACACACACACACTGACCCTCACTGGGGGACGGTCCCACGCACACACTGACCCTCACTGGGGGACGGTCCCACACACACACACTGACCCTCACTGGGGGACGGTCCCCCACACACACACACTGACCCTCACTGGGGGACGGTCCCACACACACACTGACCCTCACTGGGGGACGGTCCCACACACACACTGACCCTCACTGGGGGACGGTCCCACACACACACTGACCCTCACTGGGGGACGGTCCCACACTGACCATTACACTCTGATATCTATTGTTATCACGCCTGTACTACTGCCTTGTTGGGTCAACACTCTTAGAACTCATGAAGCCCCGTTTCCTCCATTCGAACAATCGTGCTCATGCAAAGACCACGGTTGCTCATGTCATACAACAAGGCACATCATGAAAAAATGACTGTTACACTTAAGGACATGCTACGTAGCTCCCGTGGCAGGGCGGACGCGGTTCTGTATCACGTTTACCTGTGTCCTTGTCCTTGGCTTTGTAAACCTGCCCATACGTCCCTTCTCCAGTGATGCCGATGATGTCAAATTTATCCACGCATCGCTTGCCCCAGTCACTCTCAGTCTCCTTCCTCTCTCCGTAGCGAGGACAACAGATTCTTTCAAAAATAAGAGAGAGAGAGGAAAGTGTGAGCGTCAACTAATACAGATCAACAGCGCCAGCGCTCATTTTCGAGGGGACTAGAACTTGAAAGCAAGGGTGCAATGCTGAGGTGTTATTGGTTCGACCGCACTTGGGCAATTTTGGACCCTTTACCTCAGGAAGAGTGTGCGGACATTGTAGAAGGCCCAGTGCACGCTCATGAGGATGATAGGGTTAATGTATGAGGAGCTTTTGATGACTCTGGGGCTGTACTGGCTGGATTTTACAAGAATTCTGGGGGGAATCTCACTGAAACCTATCAAATACTGGAAAGGCTGGATAGAGTTGGAGAGTATGTTTGCTATGGAGGGAAAGTCTAAGGCCAGTAGGCACGGCCTCAGGACAGAGGGACGTTCCTTTAGAACAGAGATGAGGAGGAATTTCTTTGGCCAGAGGGTGGTGAATCTGTGGTATTCATTGCCACAGACTGTTGAGGCCAGGACTTTGGGTGTATTTAAAGTGGAAGCTGAGAGGCTTTTGATTATTAAGTGTGTCAAAGGTTATAGAGAGAAGGTAAGAGACTGGAATTGAGATGGGTAATGAATCAGCCATGAGGTGGAATGGCAGAAAATACTCAATGGGCTGAATGGCCTTATGGTTGATAAACATATGCATCCCCGTCACTGGGGTACTGTTCTCCAGCACGGGGCCTCAGTGGCACACACACACTGGTCATCGTGTACCATCGCTCACCAGCGCCTCTACTTCCTCAGGAGGCTGACCCTCACCCATTTTTACCGATGCACCAGAGAGAGCATCCAACCTCGGACCCACTGCCCTGCCCGCGGGCACGGGAAACCGCAGAGCGTCGTGGACACAGCTCAGCACGTCACAGAAAGCAGCCTCCCCCTCCGAGGGCCCCGTCTGTACTCCTCGCTGCCTCAGTAGAGCAGCCAGCGTTATCCGAGCTCCCCACCCACCCCGGGCACTCTCTCTCCTCCCACCGGGCAGAGGCCACAGGAGTCTGAAAGCACGTGCCACCAGCCTCTACGACAGACCCGATACGATGCACCATTGACCTTCCCACCCACCTGACCGTTGGGCCACAAGGCAGAGGAGCAGTTAGGCCAGTCGGCCCATCGAGTCTGCTCCACCATCTCATCATATCTGATCTATTTCCCTCTCAACCCCGTTGTCCTACCTTCTCCCCGCAACCTTACGCCCTGAACAACCAGGAACCTATCAGCCTCTGCAATAACTACACCCAAGTGGCCTGGCCTCCACAGTCGGTGGCAGTGAATCCTCTGGCTGAAGATATTCCTCCTGTTCCCCTCTCTACAGCGAGGTCCCTCCAGGCCAGGGGTTCCCCACCGTTTTTATGGAGCAGCAGCCCCATGGACCCCAGGTTGGGAGCCCTGATCCAGGTTTACCTACACTGCACTCTCCCGGTATCGGAGGCACTTTATCCTGTGTCATTATTGTTTTAGCTCGTTCTGCCCCATATGGACGATCTGTATCAACAGTGTGCAAGACCAGGGTCTTCTCTTGTGTCCCAGTACCTGGGACAATAGCAAACCAAATCCCAGTTTGCAAACACTGACCCTCACCGGGGGGACGGACTGACGGACCACGGATTCTGGAGCAGGTCTCACTGAATTAAACTATTTCAGGGTGGGACAGTGGAACTAGAGAACTGTGAGCCCCACGTCAGCAGAAGTGAACGTGGTCCAAGCCGTTATTAACGAGAAACCAATGACGTGATCGGGCAGCGTTGACACTGATTTACAAAGAGCACTGCTGAAATGTTTAGAGCATTTTTTAAAGGTCGGAACAAATATAAGACTGTAAGATGCAGGAGCACAATTAGGCCATTTGGCCCATCAACTCTGCACTATCATTTGATCATGGCTGATGTATTATCCCTCTCAACTTCATTCTACTGTCTTCTCCGCGTAACCTCTGACACCCTGACTAAACGAGAACATATCAACCTCTGCTTTAAATATACCCAATGACTTGGCGTCCACAACGAATTCCACAGATTCCCACCCTATGATTATAGAAATTTCTCATCTCCATTCTAAGTGGACATCCCTCTTTTCTGAGACTGTCCCCTCTGGTCCTAGGCACTCCCACTATAGGAAACATCCTCTCCACATCCACTCTATCTGTGTCCTCTGGTCCTAGACTCCCCCACTACAGGAAACATCCTCTCCATATCCACTCTGTCTGTGTCCTCTGGTCCTAGACTCCCCCACTATAGGAAACATCCTCTCCACATCCACTCTGTCTGTGTCGTCTGGTCCTAGACTCCCCCACTATAGGAAACATCCTCTCCACATCCACTCTATCTGTGTCCTCTGGTCCTGGACTCCCCCACTACTGGAAACATCCTCTCCACATCCACTCTGTGTGTCCTCTGGTCCTAGACTCCCCCACTATAGGAAACATCCTCTCCACATCCACTCTGTCTGTGTCCTCTGGTCCTAGACTCCCCCACTATAGGAAACATCCTCTCCACATCCACTCTACCTGTGTCCTCTGGTCCTAGACTCCCCCACTATAGGAAACATCCTCTCCACATCCACTCTATCTGTGTCCTCTGGTCCTAGACTCCCCCACTATAGGAAACATCCTCTCCACATCCACTCTACCTGTGTCCTCTGGTCCTAGACCCCCACTATAGGAAACATCCTCTCCACATCCACTCTATCTGTATCCTCTGGTCCTAGACTCCCCCACTATAGGGAACATCCTCTCCACATCCACTCTATCTGTGTCCTCTGGTCCGAGACTCCCCCACTATAGGAAACATCCTCTCCACATCCACTCTATCTGTGTCCTCTGGTCCTAGACTCCCCCACTATAGGAAACATCCTCTCCACATCCACTCTATCTGTGTCCTCTGGTCCTAGACTCCCCCACTATAGGAAACATCCTCTCCACATCCATTCTATCTGTATCCTCTGGTCCTGGACTCCCCCACTATAGGAAACATCCTCTCCACATCCACTCTATCTGTGGTCCTAGACTCCCCCACTATAGGAAACATCCTCTCCACATCCACTCTATCTGTATCCTCTGGTCCTAGACTCCCCTACCACAAGAAACATCCTCTCCACATCCACTCTATCTGTGTCCTCTGGTCCTAGACTCCCCCACTATAGGAAACATCCTCTCCACATCCACTCTATCTGTGCCTTTCAACATTCGATAGGTTTCAACGAGATCCCTCCTCATTCCTCTAAGCTCCAGCAAGTACGGGCCCAGAACCATCAACGCTGCTCATCTGCTAACCCTTTGGTTTGGGTTGTTCTTGGATCTCGACAGTCCATTTGCAAACGTTTTGTCACCCTACGAGGAGACATCATCAGGGCTCTGCTCACTTGTGGTGTGTTCACCAAATGCTTGGCCTTTATAGGCTTATCAATCAGCTGATTGGTCGTCAGCATGGAAATTCAATTGTGATGCAGGGAGGGGCCTCGCTGCTGATTGGTTGCGTGGCGAACTCTGTGCCATTAGCCTCCCGACCTTAACCCTTTCATTCCTGGGATCACTCCTGTGAACCTCCTCTGGACCCTCTCCAACGGCAGCACATCTCAGAATATTCCAGCAACAGAGATAATTCTCCACCTCCCCCCAGCACCGACGCCCAGGGCGATGACACAGGATCCGAAGGCGCACCACAATCCAACTCTGGTACTCCCCTCCTGACACCCACATCGGAACGAGGTCGGCCTGTAGGGAACCGACCACTGCTGACCCCCCCTGCCTGAGGCCCGTCCCTCTCCCACTTTCATACTTGGGCCGCTTTTTGAGGACGGGCTGAGGCTGGGGCGGAGTCCTCTGCTCGGGGGAATCCGGCGGTGAGGGATCCGTTCCGGTGAGTTCCGGGGGGAGAGGCAGGTCCATCAGTAAATGCCGTGTTCTTTGGTCTCTCTCTTTCTTGGCTGGTTTGGCTGTGTGACTTTCCTTGGGGCTGCAACAGGAACAGAAACAGCGTTAAGGCAGCAGGTAAGGACCCAGAGTAATGGCGGAGGGGAACCACTGTTTCAAAGGAAGCGCAGACATCCCTTGTACTGGTTGAAGATAATTCATGTTAAACCATCTCCAGGTGACTGGAGCAGACCCCTCCCTGGTTAAGGCCGCCCACTCCAGGTTTGGTAAAGTCAGCCGTCCATCTCTCTCACCTCCCGATGAACGCGGGCGCAGCTGGAGCGGCCACTGACCCACACCACCAGGTTCAGGAACAGTTATTACCCCTCAGCCATCAGGAAGGAGGTACAGGAGCCTCAAGACTCATACCACCAGGTTCAGGAACAGTTACTACCCTCAACCATCAGGAAGGAGGTACAGGAGCCTCAGGACTCACACCGCCAGGTTCAGGAACAGTTACTACCCCTCAACCATCAGGAAGGAGGTACAGGAGCCTCAGGACCCACACTACCAAGTTCAGGAATAGTTATTACCCCTCAACCATCAGGAAGGAGGTACAGGGGGTGGGGGGTGGTGTCACGTGATGACGTAGGGTCGAGACGTTGGGAATCCAGCTCCCTCATAAAAAGTAATGAAATAGTGTTTAAATGAAGAAGAGTTAACAAATATCTACTAGAAACTATTTATAAGTAACTCAGGATTATCTTTAGATATGGCTCCTAAACTGCAACAGAAGGAAGCTACTACTTCAAAGACTGCGCAAATTGGCGGGGAAAAAGGCCTAACCATCTCGGCGAAGCCTCGGACTTGAGTTGGATCTCCTCCCGGCGAAGTGCATGGCACTTCTGATGATGCGGGACAGGAAGTTGCAGCAATGTCGGCGGTCTCCAAGAAGAAACGGCAAGAACAACGCATGCGCGAAAGCATGCATGAACCGATATTAACAAAACTACAAATCCCAACTACGGCTGGAAGTGAATCGGAAGTGGAATCAGACTCTTTGGGGAAATTCAGAGGATGAAGAAGAGGAAAAGAAGGAAGAGATTAAAGGAGACATAAAAGATATTCTGATACATATTATGAATGAACTAAAAGCTATAAGAAGGATGCAGAATAAACTCGATAACGTGGTGGAAAAACAAAAGAAGATGGATAATAAAGTTAAAGAAATGGAAGTAAAAATGGAAGAAAACACGGAAAGAATAGAAAAGATAGAAGACAATAATCTTGCCTGGACAATAGAAAGAAAACGGATGTTGGAAAAAATAGATGCGCTTGAGAACTCTAATAGACGAAATAATATCAAAATTGTTGGTCTCATGGAAGGTACAGAGGGAGAAAATCCAATAAAATTCTTTCAAGAATGGATTCTGAAAATGTTAGAAATGAAAAAAGGAAGCCAAGTAATTGAAATTGAAAGAGCACACAGAGCTTTAAGACCAAGACCTCAACAAGATCAAAATCCAAGATCAATTTTGATAAAATGCTTAAGGTACCAAGATAAAGAAATGATCTTGAAGGCAGCTACTCAAGGTGCTGAAAAGAGAAATGGGCCATTGATAATAGGAGGGAAAAGAGTTTTGTTTTATCCAGACATAAGTTACGATCTTCTGAAGAGGCGGAAGGAATTTAACCCAGTGAAAAAACCTTTATTGGAAAAGGGCTATAAATTTTTTTTGAGCTATCCAGCAGAATTGATAATTTTCCTGGATAACGAACAAAGAAGATTTTCCGTTGACTACCGGAAAGCGGAGGAATTTGTACAAGAATTACCTGATGTCCACGAAGAAGTAAAGAATTATAGAAATGAAATGGACTAATGATGAAGACTGAACAAGGTTGGACTTGATGGACATTTATATATAAAAAAATAGTTGAGGAGTATTAATTGGGAGTAGAGACATTAATTATTTTTTTTCTTCACTAATATATTTTCTTTTTCTTTTGCGGGGGAGCTGGAGGAGCTCCTGATCGATGGCTGCAAGTTTCACGTGTACAATCATGGCGATTGCCATGACCCGTAAAATGGGGGGGGTAATGTTGTGTTCTTTTAATTCGCAACATTAGTGGGGGGGTATTTTGATTTTTTTTCTTATATATTAGTGATCTTTCTTCTATTTTTCTTCTTTTTTGCCTGGATGGTTGGGGAGAGACTCATAGCAACATGGAAAACTTAAAGAGTTCCCAAGGTATTATGAATGATTAATTTACTTAATTTTTAAAGTCTTAATGTTAATGGAATTACTGGACCTGTGAAAAGAAAAAGAGTTTCAACATATATTAAGAAAATGAAAGGAACTATATATTTTTGAAAATTTGGCTCCCATACCTACAAAAGATAGGATTAAATACATAGGTCCTTTGAAGATAAAAAGCAATTGGGGAAAGTAAACATTAATATTAAAATTATTTTGAACTCCATGGAGCATGTGGGGATCCTCCAATATCCAGGCAATCTTTCTCTCTTTTTTTCTTTCTTTAGATAAGGGTTAAGGGGGGGAGGGTTAATATTATTTTTCTCACTATTTATCATCACATTTATTCTTTGAAATTTTCTGAAATTTAATAAATAAATAAATAAATATTTCTTTTTTTAAAAGGAAGGAGGTACAGGAGCCTCAGGACCCACATCACCAGGTTCAGGAACAGTTATTACCCCTCAATCATCAGGAAGGAGGTACAGGAGCCTCAGGACCCACACCACCAGGTTCAGGAACAGTTATTACCCCTCAACCATCAGGAAGGAGGTACAGGAGCCTCAGGACACACACCACCAGGTTCAGGAACAGTTATTACCCCTCAACCATCAGGAAGGAGATACAGGAGCCTCAAGACTCATACCACCAGGTTCAGGAACAGTTATTACCCGTCAGACATCAGGAAGGAGGTACAGGAGCCTCAGGACCCACACCACCAGGTTCAGGAACAGTTATTACCCGTCAGCCATCAGGAAGGAGGTACAGGAGCCTCAGGACCCACACCACCAGGTTCAGGAACAGTTACTACCCCTCAACCATCAGGAAGGCGATACAGGAGCCTCAAGACTCATACCACCAGGTTCAGGAACAGTTACTACCCTCAACCATCAGGAAGGAGGTACAGGAGCCTCAGGTCCCACACCACCAGGTTCAGGAACAGTTATTACCCATCAACCATCAGGCTCTCGACCAAAGGGGATAATTTCACTTGCCCCATCTGTGAAATGTTTCCAGTACCTACGGACTCAGTCTCAAGGACTCTTCACGTCATATTCTCGCTAGTTATTGCGTACTTTTTTATTAGTTTCCTCTCTCTCTTTGTGCTTGCACAGTTTGTACATTGGCCATTTGCCCCTCTTGATGGGTGCTGCCTTTCACTGATCCAGTGTTTTTCCCTACTTATGGTGAACGCCAACGGGAAAACTAACCGCAGAGTTGAATACAACTCCTTCCTGTGTGCACTTTGATCACAGCGAAACACGTCTCACCGCTGCTGGCAGCTTTGGGCCAAGTGCCTATTCGGAGGGACTGGCAGCCTGAGGCTCCGCACACAGCTTGTCAGCACCCCGATCCCCGTCAGCTCACGACACCTCCTGCTGGGACAACCGTCAGGAGCCCTTCAGCCTCTGTCCACCAGTGACGTACACGCTATCGACAGACAGCAAGAGACGCAAACGCGCGAGCCCTGATCCAGAACGAGAACGCAGAACACTACAAGGCCGTGGAGTACCTTCAGGCCACGATATTGTGCTGACCCTTACAAACCTACACGAATCAAACCCTCCCCTCCCCTCCCACGAGTTCCTATAGTCTCTCCGGCAATTTAAGAACCGCTCCCTTAGACAGAGGCAGACACCGATGGAGGGAGGTACAAAAGGATTTTGAGAGCTATTAATTAGATACAGAATAGCACAGTACAGGCCCTTCACCCCACAACCTACTCCTCCCGCATAACCCTCATCCACGTGTATCCACCTCTACCACCACGCCTGGTATTCCACCCACCCTCTGCTATTCTCTCTGCTATCCTTTCCTTCAATCACCTTATGCCCTGGGGGGAGATGAGGTGGACATGGGGTATATGACCCAGCCTGACACTCTGGGGAAAAAAGTCTGTGGCTGTTCACTCTGCCTACACCTCTTTTCATCTTGTACACCTCTGCCAAGTCACCTCTCACCCTCCTTCGGTCCAAAGAGAAAAGTCCTCGCTCACTCAACCTATCCTCTCTAATCCTGGCAGCATCCTGGTGAATCTCCTCTGCACCCTCTCTAATCCAGACAGCGTCCCGGTGAATCTCCTCTGCACCCTCTCTAATCCAGGCAGCATCCTGGTGAATCTCCTCTGCACCCTCTCTAATCCAGGCAGCATCCTGGTGAATCTCCTCTGCACCCTCTCTAATCCAGGCAGCATCCTGGTGAATCTCCTCTGCACCGTCTCTAATCCAGGCAGCATCCTGGTGAATCTCCTCTGCACCCTCTCTAATCCAGGCAGCATCCTGGTGAATCTCCTCTGCACCCTCTCTGATCCAGGCAGCGTCCTCGTGAATCTCCTCTGCACCCTCTCTGATCCAGGTGGCATCCTGGTGAATCTCCTCTGCACCCTCTCTGATCCAGTCAGCATCCTTGTGAATCTCCTCTGTTTCCCTCAGGGTATGTCACTCTGCCTGAGGGAGAGTCTCTCTCCCTCAGGGTACATCACTCTGCCCAAGGTAGTCCGTCTCCCTCAGGGTACGTCACTCTGCCTGAGGGAGAGTCTCTCTCCCTCAGGGTACGTCACTCTGCCCGAGGGTGAGTCTCTCTCCCTCAGGGTACATCTGCATGACCCTGGGTCCCAGTGCTGACTTTGCTTGGACATTTTGATGAACTCCAGTTGGAGGCAGAAAGCACCCAGAAACCAAGTTAAAACTGCAGGTATTCAAGTGGCCTTTTAACCTACTCCAAGAGCAACTTAACCCTCCCCTCCCACAAAACCCTCCATTTTACTATCATCCATGTGTATAGCAGTCTCTGAAATGCCCCTATAATGTATCTGCATCTAACACCACCCCGGCAGGGCGTTCCACACACCCACCACTCTCTGGGTAAAACAGTTACCCCGACCAACCCACCCCATACTTTTGTCCAATCACCTTACACACTGTACAGGCCGTTTGGCCCACGATGGCGTGCCGACTCCACGGTCGATTCCATCCTGTTTCTCAGCCGCCTGCCTGAGAGTTCCTGAGACAACAGACAGTAGGTGCAGGAGTAGGATGTTCGGCCCCTCGAGCCAGCACCGCCATTCACTGCGATCATAGCTGATCATCCACAATCAGTACCCCATTCCTGCCCTCTCCCCCTATCCCTTGACTCCGCTATCTATGAGCTCTATCGAACTCTCTCTTGAATGCATCCAGAGACTTGGCCTCCACTGCCTTCTGAGGCAGAGCATTCCACAGATCCACCACTCTCTGGGTGAAAAAGTTCTTCCTCATCTCTGTTCTAAATGGCCAACCCCCCTTATTCTTAAACTGTGGCCTCCGGTTCTGGACTCCCCCAACATCAGGAATACGTTTCCTGCTTCCAGCGTGTCCAATCCCTTAACAATCTTACATGTTTCAATCAGATCCCCTCTCATCCTTCTAAATTCCAGTGTATACAAGCCCAGTCGCTCCAATCTTTCAACATATGACAGTCCCGCCATTCCGGGAATTAACCTCGTGAACCTACGCTGCACTCCCACAATAAGAATGTCCTTCCTCAAAGTTGGAGCCAAAACTGCACACAATACTCCAGGTGGGGTCTCACCAGGGCCCAGTACAGCTGCAGAAGGACCTCTTTACTCCTACGCTCAACTCCCCTTGTTATGAAGGCCAGCATGCCATTAGCTTTCTTCACTGCCTGCCGTACCTGCATGCTTGCTTTCAGTGACGGATGAAGACGGACATGGCTTACCTCTCTATGTCGTCCTCGCCCAGCAGCAGCGGGGGCAACGGCAGCGGGGGGAGAGTTGACGTCAGCAGGGGCAGCACCGAGTTGAGCATCGGAGGCATGGGGAGCCCGCTGGTCAGCACGGTCATCCGCAGCGGGTGGTGCTGGGCGCTGGCCGGGGCCGAGGCGGGGTTGGTCCCGGGGGCCGGCGGCGAGGGCAGCGGAGGGGGGGCCGAGGGCACGGCCAGCTGCCAGGCGGGCGCCGGCGGTTCAGTCCGACTCTCGGGCACGGGCAGCGGCTGCTCCGAAGCCGGTGGCGGCAGGGGGGGCTGCTGCTCCGGGATAGGAGGTAGTACAAGCGGAGGAGAGGATGGAGGTAACGGCGGAGGGCCAGAGGCAGCGGGAGGGAGCGGAGGCTTCTCGACTTCATTTTCGTTTGGTAACGGCGGTAGACCCCTGTCCTTTGGCGTAGCCGACTCGCACTTCACTGCCGGCGACTTTGACTCTTTGACGGCCACCGCCACCACCTCTCCCTCCTCCTGCTCGGCCTTCACTTTCATCTCCGGGATCATCTCGTCCGCAGCTTCTTTGCCTTTCTTCCCGGCCGCTGAGTGCGAGGTTTCAGCGGGCGAGGGGGGCTTCTCGGACTTTATCAACTTAGTCAGCTTTTTGACATCCTTCAGCGCCGTGGAGCCAGCCGCGTGCGTGCTGCCGCCGCCCGACAGTTTCGGCTCTTTGCAGTCTTTCGCGCTGACCTTGGCCGCCACTGCGGCTCTGGCCCGCTTCGTCTTGCTCAGCTCTGCGCCCAGGCTCGACGTGAGGGCGAACCGCCCGGGGGAGATGCTCGAGTGCCGGCTGGGAGACCGGGACTGTCTGTGCTTACTGTGCGACCGCGAGTGCCTCAGGTACAGCGGGCTCCGGCTCCTCGACTTCGCCGACCTTCTGCAAGGGAAAGAAAAGCTCGGTCAGAGAGGATGTGGGGGGCACACTCCGGGCCCTGGGGCCCCACCAGCCCTTTACTTCCCCGACTACACCAACCCCAGGGACACCGCATTCCCGTTCGGCGTTCAACACTGATGTCCCACCGACCTTGCTCCTCGGTCTAAACACATCACAGTGCAACAGGACCACCAGACCCAAGAACAGTTACTGTCCCCAAGCAGCAAGGCTGAGCAACACCCCCACCCACTGACCCATCCCCAACCACCATTACCTCGTCAATTCCCGTCACTAGTGTTACTTTACAGTCAATGTGTTTATGATCTATCTTGCTTGTTTTCCCATATTTATTGTGGGTTTTTTTTGTGCTGAGTTGGAGTTACTTTGTCTCCTTTACACTTGCGTACAAGGAATGGAGGGGTGGAGATGCATCTCTACCAGAGGAGGTGTGAGGCGCTCCTTCCCTCCGCCAGCCTGCAGGTCACCCTCGGGCGAGGTGTAGCACCTGCTTAGCCCCCCGATCGGGGTCACGGGAAACCGTGGGAGCAGGTCGTACGAGCAGCCGGTGCAGATCACAAGTCCCGGTTATGCGACCACTGACACCAGGTAGACAATCTCAGAAGAGTATGAAAAGAGGATGCTGTCCAAGTTGCATGCCATCTTGGACAATGACTCCCATCCACTCCATAATGTACTGGTTAGGCACAGGAGTACATTCAGCCAGAGACTCATTCCACCGAGATGCAACACTGAGCGTCATAGGAAGTCATTCCTGCCTGTGGCCATCAAACTTTACAACTCCTCCCTCGGAGGGTCAGACACCCGGAGCCAATAGACTGGTCCTGGACTTATTTCCACTTGGCATGATTTACTTATTATCATTTAATTATTTCTGGTTTTATTTTGCTGTATTTCTACTCTATTCTTGGTTGGGTCAACTGTAACGAAACCCAGTTTCCCTCGGGATCAGTAAAGTATGTCTGTCTGTATTGATAATGGCTGGGGGTCACCCGCCCTGCAAAGTCATCGCCCAGAAGGCAGCAATGGCTAACCACTTCTGTAGAGAAATCTGCCAAGGACAACCAGGGTCATGGAAAGACCACGATCGCCCAGGTCATATGACACGACACGTAATGATGCCATACGACACCTAACTATGTCATACGACACGACACGTAACGATGATGTCATACCACAAAGCACATAACAAACCAACAAAAAATGACATTAAACAAAGTTGAATCTTGAACCCCGTTGTTACTGATACTCCTATGACAAGGAAAAGGTACCATCTACCCTCCCCGTGTCTCTTACTAACTTCATTAACTGTCTTATGCAGAGAGGTTAGAGAGACTGAGCTTGTACACGCTGGAATTATTGAGAGGGGATCTGATTGCAACATATAAGATTATTAAGGGATTGGACAAGTTAGAGGTAGGAAATATGATCCAGATGCTGGGAGAGTCCAGTACCAGAGGGCATGGTTTGAGAATAAGGGGTAGGTCATTTAGGACAGAGTTAAGGAAAAACTTCTTCTCCCAGAGAGTTGTGGGGGTCTGGAATGCACTGCCTCTGAAGGCAGTGGAGGCCAATTCTCTGGATGCTTTCAAGAAGGAGCTGGATAGATATCTGATGGATAGGGGAATTAAGGGATATGGGGACAAGGCAGGAACCGGGTATTGATAGTAGATGATCAGCCATGATCTCACAATGGCGGTGCAGGCTCGAAGGGCCGAATGGTCTACTTCTGCACCTATTGTCTATTAACTTCCGTCCCTCCTCCCAACGGCCTTCTTCGCTCTGGGGAAAGCAAACCCATGCTGTCCAGTCTTTCCCCCGTAACTAAAGTCCTGGCGAGCGTCTCCTCCACTCCCTCCAGCACAACTATATTCCGCATCGTTTCACTTCATCTCAAATGTAAAGCAGAGCAAGATAATTGTTACTCTGGATCCAAAGCACCAAAAAAAATAAATATAAATACATAACATATTGATAGTACGTCCATGAAGTGATGTCCTCTGGTCCCAGATCATTGAGAGACTTAAAGACAAGCAAGATAACTTTCAAATCAATTCTGAAAGATTCAGGAAGCCAGTGCAGAGTAGCCAGGACAGGAGTGATAGGCTAAAGTCCAGCAATGGCGTATCAAATGGGTTGAAGTTTGTCAATCGATTGCCTTGGAAGGCCCGCAAAAAGTAACCTAGTCTATTTGATATAAAGACGTGAGTTAGTTTTTCTGCATCATTCTGTTACATACCTTTAGTGTAGAAATGTGGCTCTGGTCAATTCCTTTACGTGGGGTTTGAAATTCAAACTGAATCAAGGATAACGCCCAGGCTTATTACTTCTGATTTTACAAAGAGAGGCAAGTTCCCAAAGTTTATCAAGAAGTGTGTGTGTGTGTGATCTGCATAACCCGTGGAGATTAGAATAGAATAGAAAAAACTTCACTGTCTTTGTTTGAGGCAACGAGATTCCATTGCCACTCCTGTCCATGAAACCACAGGAGCAGAATTAGGCCATTTGGCCCATCAAGTCTATTCTGCCATCCAATCATGGATGATCCTTTCTGTGCAAAACAGATATTTACAGTGCACGTGGGTGGGCTTAATATAACCATATAACAATCACAGCATGGAAACAGGCCATCTCGGCCCTCCTAGTCCGTGCCGAACACTTAAATCTCACCTAGTCCCACCTACCCGCACTCAGCCCATAACCCTCCACTCCTTTCCTGTCCATATACCTATCCAATTTTACCTTAAATGACACAACTGAACTGGCCTCTACCGGAAGCTCATTCCACATAGCTATCACTCTTTCAGTAAAGAAATACCCCCTCATGTTTCCCTTAAACTTCTGCCCCCTAACTCTCAAATCATGTCCTCTCGTTTGAATCTCCCCTACTCTCAATGGAAACAGCCTATTCACGTCAACTCTATCTATCCCTCTCAAAATTTTAAATACCTCGATCAAATCCCCCCTCAACCTTCTACGCTCCAATGAATAGAGACCTAACTTGTTCAACCTTTCTCTGTAACTTAAGTGCTGAAACCCAGGTAACATCCTATTAAATCATCTCTGCACTCTCTCTAATTTATTGATATCTTTCCTATAATTCAGTGACCAGAACTGCACACAATATTCTAAATTTGGCCTTACCAATGCCTTGTACAATTTTAACATTACATTCCAACTTCTGTACTCAATGCTTTGATTTATAAAGGCCAGCATTCCAAAAGCCTTCTTCACCACCCTATCTACATGAGACTTCACCTTCAGGGAACTATGCACTGTTATTCCTAGATCTCTCTGTTCCACTGCATTCCTCAATGCCCTACCATTTACCCTGTATGTTCTATTTGGATTATTCCTGTCAAAATGTAGAACCTCACACTTCTCAGCATTAAACTCCATCTGCCAACATTCAGCCCATTCTTCTAACCGGCATAAATCTCCCTGCAAGCTTTGAAAACCCACCTCATTATCCACAACACCTCCTACCTTAGTATCATCGGCAAACTTACTAATCCAATTTACCACCCCATCATCCAGATTATTTATGTATATTACAAACAACATTGGGCCCAAAACAGATCCATGAGGCACCCCGCTAGTCACCGGCCTCCATCCCGATAAACAATTATCCACCACTACTCTCTGGCATCTCCCATCTAGCCACTGTTGAATCCATTTTATTACTCTAGCATTAACACCTAACGACTGAACCTTCTTAACCAACCTTCCATGTGGAACTTTGTCAAAGGCTTTGCTGAAGTCCATATAGACTACATCCACTGCCTTACCCTCGTCAACATTCCTCGTAACTTCTTCAAAAAATTCAATAAGGTTTGTCAAACATGACCTTCCACGCACAAATCCATGCTGGCTACTCCTAATCAGATCCCGTCTATCCAGATAATTTTTTAAAAAATCCCATAGTTACACGCAACAAGTGACTTTGATAGTCTGTAACACTCCGAGACCATCGGCAAGCGGGGGTGCGGCGTTATTCAGCTGCACAGCAGCCTCCCCCCCACCCCCCCGGGGGAAGCTGTTCCTCACTCTCACTGTCTTGGCCGAGAGGTTTCTGTGTCTCCGACCAGACGGCAGGAGATCGAGCGGGCGGTGTCCGGGATGGGATGGGTCTTTACTGACATTATGAGCATCGAGAGCTGGAGATTGTCTCCAGGTCCGGTAGTTGAGTCCCAGTGATGTGCTGGGCCGTCCCGATCACCTGTCGGAGGGCTTTGTGAGCAGTCTTGCTGCAGGGAGAGTAACTGCAGGGAGAGTAACTCCGTATGTCAGCATGGTCTCCATCGCTCATTGATAAGAATTGGCCAGCAATTTTGGGGGCAGGTTAGAACCTCTTAAGCGCCCCAGGTAGTGTCTGTTGTGATTCCAAAGCAGCAATCATCATACCAATCCCCAATCCTTCTAATGATATCTCCCAAGGAGACCATGTGTAAGGAGAAGGGGAGAGACCGAGATGGCTTCCCTGAGCAACACCAAAAGGTACATCATATCTCTTAGAAAACTGGTTTCCAAGATGAGACAAAAAAAATCATGATATATGAAGAAAATCAATTAAAGACACCACCAGAGAGGCCAGCAACACACACAAAATGCTGGTGGAACACAGCAGGCCGGGCAGCATCTATAGGGAGAAGCACAGTCGGTGTTTCGGGCCGAGACCCTTCGTCAGGAGAAGCCAAACCAGTTCTCGAGGTGATCTAGGAGAATGTGGTGGTCAATTGTATTGAAGGCAGCACTGAGAAGAATCTGGATGAACTGGAACTCCCAAATTCTACCGACATCTGTAGGTCAATTACAATTTTGGTAAGGGCCAGCTCCGTGCTGTGGCTTGCGCTAAAACCTGGCCGAAACTTTTCCAGGATATTATCCTCATTCAGAAAGTTGTTGAGTTGGTTGAAAATGACTTTCTCAAGAACCTTGAGGTCCCGTTGGCCTGGAACGTAGACCGTTTATTCACTTCCACAGAAGCTGCCTGACCTGCTGAGCTCCTCCAGCATTTTGTGTGGGTTTCTCAAGAACCTTACCCAGGAAGGGGAGCATTGATACTGGCCTGTAGTTAGGTTCCTAACTACCAGGACTTGGCTTTTCAAGTTGAGGTCTGACGGCTGCAATTTTGAAGGCATCTGGAAAAACTCCAGTTTCAAGGGATGCGCTACGAATTTTCCTTAACAGAATTGAAAACATTATGAGAAGAGACCTAAAAAAAGGTGCCAGGACAGGGTCGGGACAGCCAGTAGAGAGTCTGTCCCTTGCTACTATATTACAGAATTCTGAATTGGAAAAACTGGTCAATATTGACATGGTTTGCCATCTCTTTATGAGGTTGGCCGTAGAGGTTACCAGCATCTGTAGTAATGGAAGAAATTCTGATGATTTAAAAAAAAATCCTTCACATTTTGTGGCAGATGCTTGAACAAGGACATTATAGGTTGGTGCAGGGTTAAGCAGTTGGGTTGAAGTTGAATCACCGCTATTCACTGTAATAATCTCGGAAAAATGGGCTCTTCTTGCAGGACGTTTAGCAGCGTTAAAGTGGGCAATTTTTTCCTTGAAAATATCACACGAGACACCTCGCCCAGTTTCCCGAGGCTATTCTGCATGATCTCGAGTTTGCAGACAGGTTTGTTTACCCATGGCGATGGTCTACCAAGTGATTTCTTTTTAAGTCTGAGTGGGGCCACTGCGTTTAATGTAAAATGCCGGGCGATCGTTGAAAGAGTCAACCACCTCGCTTCCTGGGCAGTGTAGGCAATATGGGTTAGGTCGACTAGCCAGATCAGAGAATTGAAGTTGTGTCACAGCATTAAGCACACGCGCTTTTAAAAAAAAAACAACTATTTTATTTCGTGCTCTTGGCTCTGGGCATCATAAAGCACACAAAATAATCAGAGACAGCAGTTATCAGGCAGAGAGGCATTAATAATACTTGACCCTTTTGTCGTTACTAAATGGAGTGCATTTCCAAGTTGGTGGGTGGGCTCAGTGACGTGCTGGGCACGATCGAGTCGGTCTAGCAAGCCCATGAATTCAGCTGCCTTAGGGTTTGCATTTGAGAGACCAGTGAAATCTCCAGCCATGACAATCCTCAACACAGCAGAGGATAAGAATTCTGAGAATTACTGCAGAGGTCAGGCACTGGACTTAGGAGGCCAAAGAATGGTAACACGGAGGATACGATTGTGAAGGTAACTCAGAATTTGTAAACTTGCTGACAGACGGTAGATTGCGCCGAAAAGAAGTTTTGAACGCGGTGGCAAGCCCGCCAACCGCTAGGCTTTGGCACCCCGAAGCTGTGAAAGTCAAGGGTCACAGTTCAGGTCATTTAAATTGAACCAGGTCCCAGTTCAGAAAACAAATTTACTAATCGTCCTTCTGCATTCGTGTCCGCGGCAAACCCGGAGGTACACTGCTGGTGAGAGGCAATAGACAGTAGGGGCAGGGGCAGGAGCAGGCCATTCGGCCCTTCTAGCCAGCACCGCCATTCACTGTGATCATGGCTGATCATACACCATCAGTACCCCGTTCTGCACGCCTGTCGGTGGCAAACCCGAGTACCAGCACCGATCCCCGAGGCACACTGCAGGTCAGAGGCTTCAGAACAGAAGAGGAAATCTGCCACTCCGACACCAAGCACAAAGACACGTCAATGCGCGCACCGCGGACAGACAGCCAGCCACCCGTGTAAATACCCGCACGCACACGCAGACCCACTCACGCGAATGCCCGCACACACACAGACCTGCACTAGCGTGAATGCCTGTGCACACGCAGACCCACTCACGCGAATGCCCGCACACACAGACGTGCACTGGCGTGAATGCCTGTGCACACGCAGACCCACTCACGCGAATGCCCGCACACACACAGACGTGCACTGGCGTGAACGCCCGCGCACACGCAGACCCACTCACGCGAATGCCCGCGCACACAGACGTGCACTGGCGTGAATGCCTGTGCACACGCAGACCCACTCACGCGAATGCACGCACACACACAGACCTGCACTGGCGTGAACGCCCGCACACACACGCAGACCCACTCACGCGAATGCCCGCGCACACACAGACGTGCACTGGCGTGAACGCCCGCGCACACGCTCAGACCCACTCACGCGAATGCCCGCGCACACACAGACGTGCACTGGCGTGAACGCCTGTGCACACGCAGACCCACTCACGCGAATGCCCGCACACACACAGACCTGCACTGGCGTGAACACCCGCGCACACGCAGACCCACTCACGCGAATGCCCGCACACACAGACGTGCACTGGCGTGAATGCCTGTGCACACGCAGACCCACTCACGCGAATGCACGCGCGCACACAGACGTGCACTGGCGTGAACGCCCGAGCACACACGCAGACCCACTCACGCGAATGCCCGCGCACACACAGACGTGCACTGGCGTGAACGCCCGAGCACACACGCAGACCCACTCACGCGAATGCCCGCGCACACACAGACGTGCACTGGCGTGAACGCCCGCGCACACGCTCAGACCCACTCACGCGAATGCACGCGCGCACACAGACGTGCACTGGCGTGAACGCCCGCGCACACGCTCAGACCCACCCGCGTGAACGAGCGAGACACACACTGGCGCGAAACGCCCGTGCACGCCCAGACGAATGGGTGCGCGCACCCACCCACCCACAGGTCCCAGGTGCCCCCGGGAGGGAGGTGAGGTGGGGCGGGGGGGATTGCAGGCTCCCTTTGTGCCGCCGGCCGGCAACCTGCAGCCCCGCAGCTTGGCCCGAGGGAGCGAGCCGGAGCGCCGGCCGGGCACTCCGCTGCCCCCGCACCAAGCACCCCCGTGTGGGTAACCCCGCGCCGGGGCCCGGTCCCGAACCCCCCACTCACCCCGCCAGCGCCGGACTCTGCGGCATTCGCCAGGCCCCGATGCTCAGCTGCGAACCGGCTGACGAGCCGAGCGGCAGCTCCTGCCCCCGGGTCCTAGTGCCCCGCCGCCGCCCGCCTGCCCGCCCGCCTTCACGCAGTCCTGCGGGGGGCCGTCACCCAGCGCCGGGCTGACTGGCAGCTGCTGACTCAGAGAGTGCAGGGCGAGCACTGCGAAGATGCACCCTGGCGTCTATCACACCGACGTGCAGACCGGCTGGAAAACGACACTTCAAAGCACAGGGCACACAACGGCAGAATTAGGTCGTTCATCCCTTTGTGTCTGCTCGTCTCCATTTAATGTTGAAAGGCTTGGATGGAGTGGATGTGAAGGGTATGTTCCTCTCCACATTCACTCTATCTGTGTCCTCTGGTCCTAGACTCCCCCACTATAGGAAACATCCTCTCCACATCCACTCTATCTGTGTCCTCTGGTCCTAGACTCCCCCACTGTAGGAAACATCCTCTCCACATTCACTCTATCTGTGTCCTCTGGTCCTAGACTCCCCCACTATAGGAAACATCCTCTCCACATCCACTATATCTGTGTCCTCTGGTCATTGACTCCCCCACTATAGGAAACATCCTCTCCACATCCACTCTATCTGTGTCCTCTGACCCTAGACTCCCCCACTATAGGAAACATCCTCTCCACATCCACTCTATCTGTGTCCTCTGACCCTAGACTCCCCCACTATAGGAAACATCCTCTCCACATCCACTCTATCTGTGTCCTCTGACCCTAGACTCCCCCACTACAGGAAACATCCTCTCCACATCCACTCTATCTGTGTCCTCTGGTTCTAGACTCCCCCACTACAGGAAACATCCTCTCCACATCCACTCTATCTGTGTCCTCTGGTCCTAGACTCCCCCACTATAGGAAACATCCTCTCCACATCCACTATATCTGTGTCCTCTGGTCATTGACTCCCCCACTATAGGAAACATCCTCTCCACATCCACTCTATCTGTGTCCTCTGACCCTAGACTCCCCCACTATAGGAAACATCCTCTCCACATCCACTCTATCTGTGTCCTCTGACCCTAGACTCCCCCACTATAGGAAACATCCTCTCCACATCCACTCTATCTGTGTCCTCTGGTCCTAGACTCCCCCACTACAGGAAACATCCTCTCCACATCCACTCTATCTGTGTCCTCTGGTTCTAGACTCCCCCACTACAGGAAACATCCTCTCCACATCCACTCTATCTGTGTCCTCTGGTCCTAGACTCCCCCACTATAGGAAACATCCTCTCCACATCCACTCTATCTGTGTCCTCTGGTCCTAGACTCCCCCACTATAGGAAACATCCTCTCCACATCCACTCTATCTGTGTCCTCTGATCCTAGACTCCCCCACTATAGGAAACATCCTCTCCACATCCACTCTATCTGTGTCCTCTGACCCTAGACTCCCCCACTATAGGAAACATCCTCTCCACATCCACTCTATCTGTGTCCTCTGGTCCTAGACTCCCCCACCACAGGAAACATCCTCTCCACATCCACTCTATCTGTGTACTCTGGTCCTAGACTCCCCCACTACAGGAAACATCCTCTCCACATTCACTCTATCTGTGTCCTCTGGTCCTAGACTCCCCACTACAGGAAACATCCTCTCCATATCCACTCTATCTGTGTCCTCTGGTCCTAGACTCCCCCACTACAGGAAACATCCTCTCCACACCCACTCTATCTGTGTCCTCTGACCCTAGACTCCCCCACTATAGGAAACATCCTCTCCACATCCACTCTATCTGTGTCCTCTGACCCTAGACTCCCCCACTATAGGAAACATCCTCTCCACATCCACTCTATCTGTGTCCACTGGTCCTAGACTCCCCCACTGTAGGAAACATCCTCTCCACATCCACTCTATCTGTGTCCTCTGGTCCTAGACTCCCCCACTATAGGAAACATCCTCTCCACATGCACTCTATCTGTGTCCTCTGGTCCGAGACTTCCCCACTATAGGAAACATCCTCTCCACATCCACTCTATCTGTGTCCTCTGGTCCTAGACTCCCCCACTATAGGAAACATCCTCTCCACATGCACTCTATCTGTGTCCTCTGGTCCTAGACTCCCCCACTATAGGAAACATCCTCTCCACATCCACTCTATGCAGCCCTTTAAACATGCGCTAAGTTTCAACAGGTTTCCGCTCTCGTTCTTCTGAATCTGGTGAGCACAGGCCCAGAGCCGTCAAACGCTCCTCAAGTGATAAAGTTTTCAGTCTGGGAGTTCATGTTCGAACACAGACGCAGCCAGGCCCGCCTGGAGTGGCACGGCTGTGGTGTACTTGTTGGAAGGGATTATACAAATGTGGTGTTTAATTCCTCCTCTTCTCCCTTGGTTTATGAAAAGATGTGCTGTCATTGAAGAGCAGGTCCAGAGGAGGTTCACGAGGACAATCCCGGGAGTGAGGCGAGGAGCGTTCGATCGTGGCCCGTGATAAAGGTTGAACAGCACCGATGAACTGCGGAATTTATTTCTGAGCCCTGCATTTCCCGTTACGCTGGGGCCTGAGAAGGAAGCGGAAGGGACAGAGGGTGGTCCATCCACTCCAGATTTATGCAGGACTCCGGTGTCGGTGGCCGGGCAAGCTGACAAGCGGTACCTGTCTTTACAGATGCAGTCAGCATTCCTGTCACTTCCCTTCCCCGTGACACAGCACCTCAGTTTAACAGCACGGAGCTGTATCCTCTCCCTCCCTCCCTGGTCATGTCGCAGATGGCACAAATCAGGGAATCCGAGGTGTGTGCAATCGGCTGATTGGGGAGACTGGAAAATCCAAGTGGGTGCTCATGGTGTGAACGATGCATCCACACGGTGCACCAGAGATGCTTTCCTGGACCACCAAGGGCAGGATGGGTCATCTTAGACCTGGTCTTAACTAATGTCATCCACTGGGGAGGCTCGATTCCTCAGATCACACAAACTCATGGCCATGAACATCTTTGCTAAACTCAACGAGGAGGAAGTGTTACCTGTGGGGAAAGAAACAGTGGCTGCAAGGCAGCGCGAATCGGGAAAGATGACGGGAGGCCAACGCTAACTGGGTAGCGCAACCAGACGGCAACACTAACCGGGAAACAACGACAACCAGTGAAGGTAACTAGAAGCCAATGCTAACTGGGTAAATGAGCCACAGGTCAGCCGTAACCGGGTAGTGTAACCAGATGACATCCCTAACTGGGTGAAAGAAACAGAAGACAACACTAATCAGGTAAAGTGACCAGAGAACAACACTAACTTGGAAAAATAACCAGATGACAAACAGTAACCGGGTAACAATAGGCAGGTGATGATGCTAACTGAGTAAAATAAGCAGGTGACAAACGCTAACCGGGTAAAGTAGCCAGGTGACGATGCTAACCAGGTAACATAAGAGGACCAAGCTAACTGGGTAATGCAAACAGTGTCAACACTAACCAAGAAACCTAGCCCGAAGTCAACGCTTGCAGGAGAAAGTAACCAGAGGTGAACACTAACCAGGCACAGTAACACTGGACAGCAAATACTTCCAAAGTGTTGCTTCCTCAGAAATGGTGCGTGCTTGCGATAGACGGCTTCAAGCTCAACACAAATAACATTTCAGGCTACTTGTACCACGTAGGAATTTGGTGAAACAAGAAGTGAACTTTTACTGCATAATGGTGCAGACGCTTTGCAATAGTTTTACTAAGCTAAAAATATTTTGTTGGTGATTTTTGTTTGTACTCAGTGTCCGAGGCTTCTCGTTTAACTGTCCAAATATAATCAGCCAGCACAGATGGATTCCAGTTGAGATACAGTTTTCCATGGCCACAACGTCCCGGTGAAAACTTTCACCGTGCTCGTCACTGACAGTGAGATAATTTTCAGGGAAGAAGTCTAAATGGGAATTCAGAAAGTGAATCTTTAGTGACACGTTGAACTTCATGCGTTCTGTCCGTTTGAAGACCACTGTCAACCAGCTGCACATAGTTTGGTGCTCTGTGGTTGCCAAGAAAAATTTTCAGCATGTTTGAATGCCTTCCATCTGATTTTCTCCGGTCCCACTAGATGTTCTTCGAATTGCCTGTCACCAATGACCTGTTTGATTTGTGGACCAACAAAAATGTCTTTCTTAATCTTGCCATCAGTTATTCTGGGAAACATGTCTCAAAAATCGAAATCCTTCAGCTTCCTTGTTCGATGCTTTCACAGCATCTTTCTTCAGCCCCAGCTTTGAATGAAGAGGAGGCTCCACGGGCTCACGCACAGGACCTTCCCGCCTGGACCCGACTGCTCAGAGTGGCCAGTCCTTGCTAATGTACTGAGCATGGCAGCCCCATTCAAAATGAGGCAACAATACTGGGGGAATTCCAAGGTGCATTCCCAGCTAATTTTGGTAGTCTCCTTTCAAGTGTACAGCACAGCTGATTGGTATTGAAGGGTTGACACTGCCGTTGTGCAGAAGCACAGCTTTGAAGCGAAGACTGAAGAATCAGTAAAAAGCTGCCTTTGCTGTGGGTGATGCAGGTAACCCACGGTGACACTGACCCTGAACAGCCAGAGCTGCATTACAGTAGCACGTTGACGGACATCTTCTCCTGCATGAAGAGCAACACGGCAAACTACAACAGCGACCAATAGCCTGAACAGAACAATCACCTCAAGTCAAGTCAAGAAAACATTTATAGTCATTTTGACCATAACTGCTGGTACAGTGCATAGTAAAAACGAGACAACGTTTTTCAGGACCATGGTGTTACATGACACAGTACAAAAACTAGACTGAACTACGTAATAAAAAAAACACAGAGAAAGCTGCACTAGACTACAGACCTACACTGGATTGCATAAAGTGCACAAAAACAGTGCAGGCATTACAATAAATAATCAACAGGACAGTAGGGCAGTAAGGTGTCAGTCCAGGCTTCAGGTACTGAGGAGTCTGATAGCTTGGGGGAAGAAACTGTTGCATAGTCTGGTCATGACAGCCCGAATGCTTCGGAGCCTCTTCCCAGACAGCAGGAGGGAGGAGAGTTTGTATCAGGGGTGTGTGGGGTCCTTCATAATGCTGTTTGCTTTGCGGATGTAGCGTGTAGTGCAAATGTCCGTGATGGTGGGAAGAGAGACCCCGATGATCTTCTCAGCTGACCTCACTATCCGCTGCAGGGTCTTGCGATCCGAGACGGTGCAATTCCCGAACCAGACAGTGATGCAGTTGCTCAGGATCCTCTAAATACAACCACTGTAGAATATGATGAGCATGGGGGGTGGGAGATGGATTTTCCGCAGCCTTCGCAAAAAGTAGAGACACAGCTGGGCTTTCTTTGCAACAGAGCTGGTGTTGAGGGACCAGGTGAGATTCTCGGTCAGGTGAACACCAAGAAATTTGGTGCTCTTATCGATCTTTACTGAGGAGCTGTCGATGTTCAGCGGGGAGTGGTCGCTCCGTGCCCTCCTGAAGTCAACAACCATCTCTTTTGTTTAGTTCAAATTAAGAAACAGGTTGTTGGCTCTGCACCAGTCCGTTAGCCGCTACACCTCCTCTCTGTAAGCTGACTCGTTGTTCTTGCTGATGAGACCCACCACGGTCGTGTCATTGGTGAACTTGATGATATGGTTCGAGCTGTGTGTTGCAGCACAGTCGTGGGTCAGCAGAGTGAACAGTAGTAGACTAAGCACACAACACTGAGGAGCCCCCGTACTCAGTGTGATGGTGACCTAAACAGCAACCAGCATGCTTAACACTAACCATATACATTTACAGACAGGCGCAGAACCTGAGCAAACAGCAACTCTATACAGTAACAGACAGGCCCTGACCCTGAGTAAACAGCAACTCTATACAGTTACAGACAGGCCCTGACCCTGAGTAAACAGCGACTCTATACAGTTACAGACAGGCCCTGACCCTGAGTAAACACTGACTCTATACAGTTACAGGCAGGCTCTGACTCTGAGTAAACAGTGACTCTATACAGATACAGGCAGGCCCTGACCCTGAGTAAACACTGACTCTATACAGTTACAGACAGTCTCTGACCCTGAGTAAACAGAGACTCTATACAGTTACAGACAGGCCCTGACCCTGAGTAAACACTGATTCTATACAGTTACAGACAGGCTCTGACCCTGAGTAAACAGTGACTCTATACAGTTACAGACAGGCCCTGACCCTGAGTAAACAGAGACTCTATACAGTTACAGACAGGCCCTGACCCTGAGTAAACACTGACTCTATACAGTTACAGACAGGCCCTGACCCTGAGTAAACAGTGACTCTAAACACAGTTATACTGTACAGTTACACAGTGAGTGACCCTTACTCTGAATAAACAGTAACTCTGTACAGTTACACAGAGTGTAACCCTCACTCTGAATACACGGTGTATCTGTACAGTCACCAAGCAGAACTTAACCTGAATATTTAGACTGAACTGTTACTAAGAAATAGGCGCCACATTGAATAAACAGTGACTCTGTACAGTTACACAGAGAGTGACCCTCACTCTGAATAAAGAGTGACTCTGTACAGTTACACAGAGAGTGACCCTCACTCTGAATATAGAGACTCTGTACAGTCACACAGTGAGTGACCCTCCCTCTGAATACACAGTGTATCTGTATTGTTACAAACCAGAGTTCACACAGAATTGCCTGGCTTAACTTTTGCAAATAGCCCACCACATTGATTAAACAGTTTCTAAACAGTTATACTATGAGAGACACATACTCGGAATAAGCAGTGACTCTGTACAGTTACACAGAGAGTGACCCTCACTCTGAATAAACAGTAACTCTGTACAGTTACACAGTGAGTGACCCTCACTCTGAATACACAGTGACTCTGTACAGTTACACTATGAGTGACCCTCACTCTGAACACACAGTGACTCTGTACAGTTACACTGTGAGTGACCCTCACTCTGAATACACGGTGTGTCTGTACACTCACAAAGCAGACCTCAACCTGAATATTTACACTGAACTGTTACTAAGAAATAGGCGCCACATTGAATACACAGAGATTCAGTACAGTTACACTGTGAGTGACCCTCACTCTGAATAAACAGTGACTCCGTACAGTTTGACAGGCCCAGACCCAGAGTAAACAGTGACTCTTTACAGTTACAGACAGGCCCTGACCCTGAGTAAACAGCGACTCTATACAGTTACAGACAGGCCCTGACCCTGAGTAAACAGCGACTCTATACAGTTACAGACAGGCCCTGACCCTGAGTAAACAGCGACTCTATACAGATACAGACAGGCCCTGACCCTGAGTAAACAGTGACTCTATACACAGTTATACTGTACAGTTACACAGTGAGTGACCCTCACTCTGAATAAACAGTGACTATGTACAGTTACACAGAGAGTGACCCTCACTCTGAATATACAGAGACTCTGTACAGTTACACAGTGAGAGACCGTCACTCTGAATAAACAGTGATTCTGTACAGTTACAGAGTGAGAGACCCTCACTCTGAATAAACAGTGATTCTATACAGTTGCACAATGAGTGACCCTCACACGGAATAAACAGTGACTCTGTACAATAGGACAGGCCCTGACCCTGAGTAAACAGCGACTCTATACAGTTACATACAGGCCCTGACCCTGAGTAAACAGCGACTCTATACGATTACAAACAGCCCTGACCCCGAGTAAACTGCGACTCTATACAGTTACAGACAGCCCAGACCCTGAGTAAACAGTGACTCTATACAGTTACAGACTGGCCCTGACCCTGAGTAAACAGTGACTCTATACACAGTTATACTGTACAGTTACACAGTGTGTGACCCTCACTCTGAATTAAACAGTGACTCTGTACAGTTACACAGTGAGTGACCCTCACTCTGAATAAACAGTGACTCTGTACAGTTACACTGTGAGTGACCCTCACTCCGAATACACGGTGTGTCTGTACACTCACAAAGCAGACCTCAACCTGAATATTTACACTGAACTGTTACTAAGAAATAGGCGCCACATTGAATAAACAGAGATTCAGTACAGTTACACTGTGAGTGACCCTCACTCTGAATAAACAGTGATTCTGTACAGTTGCACAATGAGTGACCCTCACCCGGAATGAACAGTGATTCTGTACAGTTGCACAATGAGTGACCCTCACCCGGAATGAACAGTGATTCTGTACAATTAGACAGGCCCTGACCCTGAGTAAACAGTGAGTCTATACAGTTACAGACAGGCCCTGACCCTGAGTAAACAGTGACTCTATAAACAGTTCTACTGTACAGTCACACAGTGAGTGAACCTCACTCTGAATAAACAGTAACTCTGTACAGTTACACAGTGAGAGACCCTCACTCTGAATAAACAGTGACTCTTTACAGTTACACAGTGAGTGACCCTCACCCTGAATAAACAAGACTCTGTACAGTTACACATTGAGTGACCCTCACTCTGAATATACAGAGACGCTGTACAGTTACACAGTGAGTGACCCTCACTCTGAAGAAACAGTGATTCTGTACAGTTGCACAATGAGTGACCCTCACCCGGAATGAACAGTGATTCTGTACAATTAGACAGGCCCGGACCCTGAGTAAACAGTGACTCTATACAGTTACATGCAGGCCCTGACCCTAAGTAAACAGTGACTCTATACAGTTACAGGCAGGCCCTGACACTGAGTAAACAGCGACTCTATACAGTTACAGATTGGCCCTGACCCTGAGTAAACAGTGACTCTATACAGTTTCAGACTGGCCCTGACCCTGAGTAAACAGTGACTCTATACACAGTTATACTGTACAGTTACACAGTGAGTGACCCTCACTCTGAATAAACAGTGACTCTGTACAGTTACAGACAGCCCAGACCCTGAGTAAACAGCGACTCTATACAGTTACAGACTGGCCCTGACCCTGAGTAAACAGTGACTCTATACACAGTTATACTGTACAGTTGGACAATGAGTGACCCTCACCCGGAATGAACAGTAATTCTGTACAATTAGACAGGCCCGGACCCTGAGTAAACAGCGACTCTATACAGTTACAGACAGGCCCGGACCCTGAGTAAACAGTGACTTTATACAGTTACAGACAGCCCTGACCCTGAGTAAACAGTGACTATGTACAGTTATAGAGAGAGTGACCCTCACTCTGAATATACAGAGACTCTGTACAGTTACACAGTGAGAGACCGTCACTCTGAATAAACAGTGATTCTGTACAGTTACAGAGTGAGAGACCCTCACTCTGAATAAACCGTGATTCTGTACAGTTGCACAATGAGTGACCCTCACACGGAATGAACAGTGACTCTGTACAATAGGACAGGCCCTGACCCTGAGTAAACAGCGACTCTATACAGTTACAGACTGGCCCTGACCCTGAGTAAACAGTGACTCTATACAGTTACAGACAGGCCCTGACCCTGAGTAAACAGTGACTCTATACACAGTTCTACTGTACAGTCACACAGTGAGTGACCCTCACTCTGAATAAACAGTAACTCTGTACAGTTACACAGTGAGAGACCCTCACTCTGAATAAACAGTGACTCTTTACAGTTACACAGTGAGTGACCCACACCCGGAATAAACAGTGAATCTGTACAGTTACACATTGAGTGACCCTCACTCTGAATATTCAGAGACTCTGTACAGTTACAGAGTGAGAGACCCTCCCTCTGAATAAACAGTGATTCTGTACAGTTGCACAATGAGTGACCCTGACACGGAATAAACAGTGACTCTGTACAATAAGACAGGCCCTGACCCTGTGTAAACAGCGACTCTATACAGTTACATGCAGCCCCTGACCCTGAGTAAACAGTGACTCTATACAGTTACATGCAGGCCCTGACCCTGAGTAAACAGTGACTCTATACAGTTACAGGCAGGCCCTGACACTGAGTAAACAGTGACTCTATACAGTTACATGCATGCCATGACCCTGAGTAAACAGTGACTCTATACAGTTACAGACAGGCCCTGACCCTGAGTAAACAGCGACTCTATACAGTTACAAACAGCCCTGACCCGGAGTAAACTGCGACTCTATACAGTTACAAACAGCCCTGACCCCGAGTAAACTGCGACTCTATACAGTTACAGACTGGCCCTGACCCTGAGTAAACAGTGACTCTATACAGTTACAGACTGGCCCTGACCCTGAGTAAACAGTGACTCTATACACAGTTATACTGTACAGTTACACAGTGAGTGACCCTCACTCTGAATAAACAGTGACTCTGTACAGTTACAGACAGGCCCTGACCCTGAGTAAACAGCGACTCTATACAGTTACAGACAGCCCAGACCCTGAGTAAACAGTGACTCTATACAGTTACAGACAGGCTCTGACCCTGAGTAAACAGCGACTCTATACAGTTACAGACTGGCCCTGACCCTGAGTAAACAGTGGCTCTATACACAGTTATACTGTACAGTTGCACAATGAGTGACCCTCACCCGGAATGAACAGTGATTCTGTACAATTAGACAGGCCCGGACCCTGAGTAAACAGTGACTCTATACAGTTACATACAGGCCCTGACCCTGAGTAAACAGCGACTCTATACAGTTACAAACAGCCCTGACCCCGAGTAAACAGCAACTCTATACAGTTACAGACAGCCCGGACCCTGAGTAAACAGTGACTCTATACAGTTACAGGCAGGCCCTGACCCTGAGTAAACAGTGACTCTATACAGTTACAGACAGGCCCTGACCCTGAGTAAACAGTGAGTCTATACAGTTACAGACAGGCCCTGACCCTGAGTAAACAGTGACTCTATACACAGTTATACTGTACAGTTACACAGTGAGTGACCCTCACTCTGAATAAACAGTGACTCTGTACAGTTACACAATCAGTGAGCCTCACGCGGAATAAACAGTGACTCTGTACAGTCACATAGTGAGTGATCCTCACCCTGAATAAACGGAGACTCTGTACAGTTGCACAGTGAGTGACCCTCACTCTGAATAAACAGTGACTCTGTACAGTTACACAGTGAGTGACCCTCACTCTGAATAAACAGTGACTCTGTACAGTTACACTGTGAGTGACCCTCACTCCGAATACACGGTGTGTCTGTACACTCACAAAGCAGACCTCAACCTGAATATTTACACTGAACTGTTACTAAGAAAGAGGCGCCACATTGAATAAACAGAGATTCAGTACAGTTACACAGCGAGGGACTCTCACTCGGAATAAAGAGTGACTCCGTACGGTTTGACAGGCCCTGACCCTTAGTAAACAGTGACCCTATACAGTTACAGGCAGGCCCTGACCCTGAGTAAACAGTATGTCTGTACAGTTACAGACAGGCCCTGACCCTGAGTAAACAGTGACACTATACACAGTTATACTGTACAGTCACACAGTGAGTGACCCTCACTCTGAATAAACAGTGACTATGTACAGTTACACAGTGAGTGACACTCACTCTGAATAAACAGTGACTCTGTACTGTTACACAGTGAGTGACACTCACTCTGAATAAACAGTGATTCTGAACAGTTACACAGCGAGGGACTCTCACTCTGAACACTCAGTGACTCTTTATAGTTACACAGTGAGTGACCCTCACCCTGCATAAACAGAGACTCTGTACAGTTACACAGCGAGGGACTCTCACTCTGAATAAACAGAGACTCTGTACAATTACACTGTGATTGAGCCGCACCCTGAATAAACAGAGACTCTGTACAGTCACACAGTGAGTAACCCTCACTCTGAATATACAGAGACTCTGTACAGTTACACAGAGAGTGACCCTCACTCTGAATATACAGAGACTCTGTACAGTTACACAGTGAGAGACCGTCACTCTGTATAAACAGTGATTCTGTACAGTTGCACAATGAGTGACCCTCACACGGAATAAACAGTGACTCTGTACAATAAGACAGGCCCTGACCCTGAGTAAACAGCGACTCTAGACACTTACAAACAGCCCTGACCCCGAGTAAACAGCAACTCTATACAGTTACAGACAGCCCTGACCCTGAGTAAACAGTGACTCTATACAGTTACAGGCAGGCCCTGACCCTGAGTAAACAGTGAGTCTATACAGTTACAGACAGGCCCTGACCCTGAGTCAACAGTGACTCTATACACAGTTATACTGTACAGTTACACAGTGAGTGACCCTCAATCTGAATAAACAGTGACTCTGTACAGTTACACAATGAGTGTGCCTCTTGCGGAATAAACAGTGACTCTGTACAGTCACTCACCCTGAATAAACAGAGACTCTGTACAGTTACACAGTGAGTGACCCTCACCCTGAACACACAGTGACTCTGTACAGTTACACAGAGAGTTACCCTCACCCTGAATAAACAGAGACTCTGTACAGTTACACAGTGATTGACCCTCACTCTGAATAAACAGAGAATCTGTACAGTTACACAGTGAGTGACCGTCACCCTGAAGAAACAGTAACTCTGTACAGTCACACAGTGAGTAACCTTCACTCTGAATAAACAGTGACTCTGTACAGTTACACAGTGACTGACCCTCACTCTGAATATACAGAGACTCTCTACAGTTACACAGTGAGTGACCCACACCCGGAATGAACAGTGATTCTGTACAATTAGACAGGCCCGGACCCTGAGTAAACAGTGACTCTACACAGTTACATGCAGCCCCTGACCCTGAGTAAACAGTGACTCTATACAGTTACAGACAGCCCCTGACCCTGAGTAAACAGCGACTCGATACAGTTACAGACAGGCCCTGACCCCGAGTAAACAGCGACTCTATACAGTTACAGACAGGCTCTGACCCTGAGTAAACAGCGACTCTATACAGTTACAGACTGGCCCTGACCCTGAGTAAACAGTGACTCTATACATAGTTATACTGTACAGTTGCACAATGAGTGACCCTCACCCGGAATGAACAGTGATTCTGTACAATTAGACAGGCCCGGACCCTGAGTAAACAGTGACTCTATACAGTTACAGGCAGGCCCTGACCCTGAGTAAACAGTGACTCTATACAGTTACAGACAGGCCCTGACCCTGAGTAAACAGTGAGACTATACAGTTACAGACAGGCCCTGACCCTGAGTAAACAGTGACTCTATACACAGTTATACTGTACAGTTACACAGTGAGTGACCCTCACTCTGAATAAACCGTGACTCTGTACAGTTACACAATGAGTGAGCCTCACGCGGAATAAACAGTGACTCTGTACAGTTACAGACAGGCCCTGACCCTGAGTAAACAGCGACTCTATACAGTTACAGACAGGCCCTGACCCCGAGTAAACAGCGACTCTATACAGATACAGACAGCCCTGACCCTGAGTAAACAGCGACTCTATACGGTTACAAACAGCCCTGACCGCGAGTAAACAGCGACTCTATACAGTTACAGACAGCCCTGACCCTGAGTAAACAGTGACTCTATACACAGTTATACCGTACAGTCACACAGTGAGTGACCCTCACTCTGAATAAACAGTGACTATGTACAGTTACACAGTGAGAGACAGTCACTCTGAATAAACAGTGATTCTGTACAGTTGCACAATGAGTGACCCTCACTCGGAATTAACAGTGATTCTGTACAATTAGACAGGCCCGGGCCCTGAGTAAACAGTGACTCTATACAGTTACATGCAGCCCCTGACCCTGAGTAAACAGTGACTCTATACAGTTACATGCAGCCCCTGACCCTGAGTAAACAGTGACTCTATACAGTTACATGCAGGCCCTGACACTGAGTAAACAGTGACTCTATACAGTTACATGCATGCCATGACCCTGAGTAAACAGTGACTCTATACAGTTACAGACAGGCTCTGACCCTGAGTAAAAAGTGAGTCTATACAGTTACAGACAGGCCCTGACCCTGAGTAAACAGCGACTCTATACAGTTACAAACAGCCCTGACCCCGTGTAAACTGCGACTCTATACAGTTACAAACAGCCCTGACCCCGAGTAAACTGCGACTCTATACAGTTACAGACTGGCCCTGACCCTGAGTAAACAGTGACTCTATACAGTTACAGACTGGCCCTGACCCTGAGTCAACAGTGACTCTATACACAGTTATACTGTACAGTTACACAGTGAGTGACCCTCAATCTGAATAAACAGTGACTCTGTACAGTTACACAATGAGTGTGCCTCTTGCGGAATAAACAGTGACTCTGTACAGTCACTCACCCTGAATAAACAGAGACTCTGTACAGTTACACAGTGAGTGACCCTCACCCTGAACACACAGTGACTCTGTACAGTTACACAGAGAGTTACCCTCACCCTGAATAAACAGAGACTCTGTACAGTTACACAGTGATTGACCCTCACTCTGAATAAACAGAGAATCTGTACAGTTACACAGTGAGTGACCGTCACCCTGAAGAAACAGTAACTCTGTACAGTCACACAGTGAGTAACCTTCACTCTGAATAAACAGTGACTCTGTACAGTTACACAGTGACTGACCCTCACTCTGAATATACAGAGACTCTCTACAGTTACACAGTGAGTGACCCACACCCGGAATGAACAGTGATTCTGTACAATTAGACAGGCCCGGACCCTGAGTAAACAGTGACTCTACACAGTTACATGCAGCCCCTGACCCTGAGTAAACAGTGACTCTATACAGTTACAGGCAGGCCCTGACACTGAGTAAACAGCGACTCTATACAGTTACAGATTGGCCCTGACCCTGAGTAAACAGTGACTCTATACAGTTTCAGACTGGCCCTGACCCTGAGTAAACAGTGACTCTATACAGTTACAGACTGGCCCTGACCCTGAGTAAACAGTGACTCTATACACAGTTATACTGTACAGTTACACAGTGAGTGACCCTCACTCTGAATAAACAGTGACTCTATACAGTTACAGACAGCCCAGACCCTGAGTAAACAGTGACTCTATACAGTTACAGACAGGCTCTGACCCTGAGTAAACAGCGACTCTATACAGTTACAGACTGGCCCTGACTCTGAGTAAACAGTGGCTCTATACACAGTTATACTGTACAGTTGCACAATGAGTGACCCTCACTCTGAATAAACAGTGACTCTGTACAATTAGACAGGCCCGGACCCTGAGTAAACAGTGACTCTATACAGTTACAAACAGCCCTGACCCTGAGTAAACAGCGACTCTATACAGTTACAAACAGCCCTGACCCCGAGTAAACAGCAACTCTATACAGTTACAGACAGCCCGGACCCTGTGTAAACAGTGACTCTATACAGTTACAGGCAGGCCCTGACCCTGAGTAAACAGTGAGTCTATACAGTTACAGACAGGCCCTGACCCTGAGTAAACAGTGACTCTATACACAGTTATACTGTACAGTTACACAGTGAGTGACCCTCACTCTGAATAAACAGTGACTCTGTACAGTTGCACAGTGAGTGACCCTCACTCTGAATAAACAGTGACTCTGTACAGTTACACAGTGAGTGACCCTCACCCTGAATAAACAGTGACTCTGTACAGTTACACTGTGAGTGACCCTCACTCCGAATACACGGTGTGTCTGTACACTCACAAAGCAGACCTCAACCTGAATATTTACACTGAACTGTTACTAAGAAAGAGGCGCCACATTGAATAAACAGAGATTCAGTACAGTTACACTGTGAGTGACCCTCACTCTGAATATACAGTGATTCTGTACAGTTGCACAGCGAGGGACTCTCACTCGGAATAAAGAGTGACTCCGTACGGTTTGACAGGCCCTGACCCTTAGTAAACAGTGACCCTATACAGTTACAGGCAGGCCCTGACCCTGAGTAAACAGTATGTCTGTACAGTTACAGACAGGCCCTGACCCTGAGTAAACAGTGACACTATACACAGTTATACTGTACAGTTACACAGTCAGTGACCCTCACTCTGAATAAACAGTGACTCTGTACAGTTACACAGTGAGTGACCCTCACTCTGAATAAACAGTGACTCTGTACAGTTACACAGTGAGTGACACTCACACGGAATAAACAGTGACTCTGTACATTTACACAGCGAGTGACCCTCACTCTGAATAAACAGTGACTCTGTACTGTTACACAGTGAGTGACACTCACTCTGAATAAACAGTGATTCTGAACAGTTACACAGCGAGGGACTCTCACTCTGAACACTCAGTGACTCTTTACAGTTACACAGTGAGTGACCCTCACCCTGCATAAACAGAAACTCTGTACAGTTACACAGCGAGGGACCCTCACTCTGAATAAACAGAGACTCTGTACAATTACACTGTGATTGAGCCGCACCCTGAATAAACAGAGACTCTGTACAGTTACACAGTGAGTGACCGTCACCCTGAAGAAACAGTAACTCTGTACAGTCACACAGTGAGTAACCCTCACTCTGAATATACAGTGACTATGTACAGTTACACAGAGAGTGACCCTCACTCTGAATATACAGAGACTCTGTACAGTTACACAGTGAGAGACCGTCACTCTGTATAAACAGTGATTCTGTACAGTTGCACAATGAGTGACCCTCACACGGAATAAACAGTGATTCTCTACAATTAGACAGGCCCTGACCCTGAGTAAACAGCGACTCTAGACACTTACAAACAGCCCTGACCCCGAGTAAACTGCGACTCTATACAGTTACAGACAGCCCTGACCCTGAGTAAACAGTGACTCTATACAGTTACAGGCAGGCCCTGACCCTGAGTAAACAGTGAGTCTATACAGTTACAGACAGGCCCTGACCCTGAGTCAACAGTGACTCTATACACAGTTATACTGTACAGTTACACAGTGAGTGACCCTCAATCTGAATAAACAGTGACTCTGTACAGTTACACAGTGAGTGACCCTCACCCTGAATAAACAGAGACGCTGTACAGTTACACAGAGAGTTACCCTCACCCTGAATAAACAGAGACTCTGTACAGTTACACAGTGATTGACCCTCACTCTGAATAAACAGAGAATCTGTACAGTTACACAGTGAGTGACCGTCACCCTGAAGAAACAGTAACTCTGTACAGTCACACAGTGAGTAACCTTCACTCTGAATAAACAGTGACTCTGTACAGTTACACAGTGACTGACCCTCACTCTGAATATACAGAGACTCTCTACAGTTACACAGTGAGTGACCCACACCCGGAATGAACAGTGATTCTGTACAATTAGACAGGCCCGGACCCTGAGTAAACAGTGACTCTATACAGTTACAGGCAGGCCCTGACCCTGAGTAAACAGTGACTCTATACAGTTACAGACTGGCCCTGACCCTGAGTAAACAGTGACTCTATACATAGTTATACTGTACAGTTGCACAATGAGTGACCCTCACCCGGAATGAACAGTGATTCTGTACAATTAGACAGGCCCGGACCCTGAGTAAACAGTGACTCTATACAGTTACAGGCAGGCCCTGACCCTGAGTAAACAGTGACTCTATACAGTTACAGACAGGCCCTGACCCTGAGTAAACAGTGAGACTATACAGTTACAGACAGGCCCTGACCCTGAGTAAACAGTGACTCTATACACAGTTATACTGTACAGTTACACAGTGAGTGACCCTCACTCTGAATAAACAGTGACTCTGTACAGTTACACAATGAGTGAGCCTCACGCGGAATAAACAGTGACTCTGTACAGTTACAGACAGGCCCTGACCCTGAGTAAACAGCGACTCTATACAGTTACAGACAGGCCCTGACCCCGAGTAAACAGCGACTCTATACAGATACAGACAGCCCTGACCCTGAGTAAACAGCGACTCTATACGGTTACAAACAGCCCTGACCGCGAGTAAACAGCGACTCTATACAGTTACAGACAGCCCTGACCCTGAGTAAACAGTGACTCTATACACAGTTATACCGTACAGTCACACAGTGAGTGACCCTCACTCTGAATAAACAGTGACTATGTACAGTTACACAGTGAGAGACAGTCACTCTGAATAAACAGTGATTCTGTACAGTTGCACAATGAGTGACCCTCACTCGGAATTAACAGTGATTCTGTACAATTAGACAGGCCCGGGCCCTGAGTAAACAGTGACTCTATACAGTTACATGCAGCCCCTGACCCTGAGTAAACAGTGACTCTATACAGTTACATGCAGCCCCTGACCCTGAGTAAACAGTGACTCTATACAGTTACATGCAGGCCCTGACACTGAGTAAACAGTGACTCTATACAGTTACATGCATGCCATGACCCTGAGTAAACAGTGACTCTATACAGTTACAGACAGGCTCTGACCCTGAGTAAAAAGTGAGTCTATACAGTTACAGACAGGCCCTGACCCTGAGTAAACAGCGACTCTATACAGTTACAAACAGCCCTGACCCCGTGTAAACTGCGACTCTATACAGTTACAAACAGCCCTGACCCCGAGTAAACTGCGACTCTATACAGTTACAGACTGGCCCTGACCCTGAGTAAACAGTGACTCTATACAGTTACAGACTGGCCCTGACCCTGAGTCAACAGTGACTCTATACACAGTTATACTGTACAGTTACACAGTGAGTGACCCTCAATCTGAATAAACAGTGACTCTGTACAGTTACACAATGAGTGTGCCTCTTGCGGAATAAACAGTGACTCTGTACAGTCACTCACCCTGAATAAACAGAGACTCTGTACAGTTACACAGTGAGTGACCCTCACCCTGAACACACAGTGACTCTGTACAGTTACACAGAGAGTTACCCTCACCCTGAATAAACAGAGACTCTGTACAGTTACACAGTGATTGACCCTCACTCTGAATAAACAGAGAATCTGTACAGTTACACAGTGAGTGACCGTCACCCTGAAGAAACAGTAACTCTGTACAGTCACACAGTGAGTAACCTTCACTCTGAATAAACAGTGACTCTGTACAGTTACACAGTGACTGACCCTCACTCTGAATATACAGAGACTCTCTACAGTTACACAGTGAGTGACCCACACCCGGAATGAACAGTGATTCTGTACAATTAGACAGGCCCGGACCCTGAGTAAACAGTGACTCTACACAGTTACATGCAGCCCCTGACCCTGAGTAAACAGTGACTCTATACAGTTACAGACAGCCCCTGACCCTGAGTAAACAGCGACTCGATACAGTTACAGACAGGCCCTGACCCCGAGTAAACAGCGACTCTATACAGTTACAGACAGGCTCTGACCCTGAGTAAACAGCGACTCTATACAGTTACAGACTGGCCCTGACCCTGAGTAAACAGTGACTCTATACATAGTTATACTGTACAGTTGCACAATGAGTGACCCTCACCCGGAATGAACAGTGATTCTGTACAATTAGACAGGCCCGGACCCTGAGTAAACAGTGACTCTATACAGTTACAGGCAGGCCCTGACCCTGAGTAAACAGTGACTCTATACAGTTACAGACAGGCCCTGACCCTGAGTAAACAGTGAGACTATACAGTTACAGACAGGCCCTGACCCTGAGTAAACAGTGACTCTATACACAGTTATACTGTACAGTTACACAGTGAGTGACCCTCACTCTGAATAAACAGTGACTCTGTACAGTTACACAATGAGTGAGCCTCACGCGGAATAAACAGTGACTCTGTACAGTTACAGACAGGCCCTGACCCTGAGTAAACAGCGACTCTATACAGTTACAGACAGGCCCTGACCCCGAGTAAACAGCGACTCTATACAGATACAGACAGCCCTGACCCTGAGTAAACAGCGACTCTATACGGTTACAAACAGCCCTGACCGCGAGTAAACAGCGACTCTATACAGTTACAGACAGCCCTGACCCTGAGTAAACAGTGACTCTATACACAGTTATACCGTACAGTCACACAGTGAGTGACCCTCACTCTGAATAAACAGTGACTATGTACAGTTACACAGTGAGAGACAGTCACTCTGAATAAACAGTGATTCTGTACAGTTGCACAATGAGTGACCCTCACTCGGAATTAACAGTGATTCTGTACAATTAGACAGGCCCGGGCCCTGAGTAAACAGTGACTCTATACAGTTACATGCAGCCCCTGACCCTGAGTAAACAGTGACTCTATACAGTTACATGCAGCCCCTGACCCTGAGTAAACAGTGACTCTATACAGTTACATGCAGGCCCTGACACTGAGTAAACAGTGACTCTATACAGTTACATGCATGCCATGACCCTGAGTAAACAGTGACTCTATACAGTTACAGACAGGCTCTGACCCTGAGTAAAAAGTGAGTCTATACAGTTACAGACAGGCCCTGACCCTGAGTAAACAGCGACTCTATACAGTTACAAACAGCCCTGACCCCGTGTAAACTGCGACTCTATACAGTTACAAACAGCCCTGACCCCGAGTAAACTGCGACTCTATACAGTTACAGACTGGCCCTGACCCTGAGTAAACAGTGACTCTATACAGTTACAGACTGGCCCTGACCCTGAGTAAACAGTGACTCTATACACAGTTATACTGTACAGTTACACAGTGAGTGACCCTCACTCTGAATAAACAGTGACTCTATACAGTTACAGACAGCCCAGACCCTGAGTAAACAGTGACTCTATACAGTTACAGACAGGCTCTGACCCTGAGTAAACAGCGACTCTATACAGTTACAGACTGGCCCTGACTCTGAGTAAACAGTGGCTCTATACACAGTTATACTGTACAGTTGCACAATGAGTGACCCTCACTCTGAATAAACAGTGACTCTGTACAATTAGACAGGCCCGGACCCTGAGTAAACAGTGACTCTATACAGTTACAAACAGCCCTGACCCTGAGTAAACAGCGACTCTATACAGTTACAAACAGCCCTGACCCCGAGTAAACAGCAACTCTATACAGTTACAGACAGCCCGGACCCTGTGTAAACAGTGACTCTATACAGTTACAGGCAGGCCCTGACCCTGAGTAAACAGTGAGTCTATACAGTTACAGACAGGCCCTGACCCTGAGTAAACAGTGACTCTATACACAGTTATACTGTACAGTTACACAGTGAGTGACCCTCACTCTGAATAAACAGTGACTCTGTACAGTTGCACAGTGAGTGACCCTCACTCTGAATAAACAGTGACTCTGTACAGTTACACAGTGAGTGACCCTCACCCTGAATAAACAGTGACTCTGTACAGTTACACTGTGAGTGACCCTCACTCCGAATACACGGTGTGTCTGTACACTCACAAAGCAGACCTCAACCTGAATATTTACACTGAACTGTTACTAAGAAAGAGGCGCCACATTGAATAAACAGAGATTCAGTACAGTTACACTGTGAGTGACCCTCACTCTGAATATACAGTGATTCTGTACAGTTGCACAGCGAGGGACTCTCACTCGGAATAAAGAGTGACTCCGTACGGTTTGACAGGCCCTGACCCTTAGTAAACAGTGACCCTATACAGTTACAGGCAGGCCCTGACCCTGAGTAAACAGTATGTCTGTACAGTTACAGACAGGCCCTGACCCTGAGTAAACAGTGACACTATACACAGTTATACTGTACAGTTACACAGTCAGTGACCCTCACTCTGAATAAACAGTGACTCTGTACAGTTACACAGTGAGTGACCCTCACTCTGAATAAACAGTGACTCTGTACAGTTACACAGTGAGTGACACTCACACGGAATAAACAGTGACTCTGTACATTTACACAGCGAGTGACCCTCACTCTGAATAAACAGTGACTCTGTACTGTTACACAGTGAGTGACACTCACTCTGAATAAACAGTGATTCTGAACAGTTACACAGCGAGGGACTCTCACTCTGAACACTCAGTGACTATTTACAGTTACACAGTGAGTGACCCTCACCCTGCATAAACAGAGACTCTGTACAGTTACACAGCGAGGGACCCTCACTCTGAATAAACAGAGACTCTGTACAATTACACTGTGATTGAGCCGCACCCTGAATAAACAGAGACTCTGTACAGTTACACAGTGAGTGACCGTCACCCTGAAGAAACAGTAACTCTGTACAGTCACACAGTGAGTAACCCTCACTCTGAATATACAGTGACTATGTACAGTTACACAGAGAGTGACCCTCACTCTGAATATACAGAGACTCTGTACAGTTACACAGTGAGAGACCGTCACTCTGTATAAACAGTGATTCTGTACAGTTGCACAATGAGTGACCCTCACACGGAATAAACAGTGATTCTCTACAATTAGACAGGCCCTGACCCTGAGTAAACAGCGACTCTAGACACTTACAAACAGCCCTGACCCCGAGTAAACTGCGACTCTATACAGTTACAGACAGCCCTGACCCTGAGTAAACAGTGACTCTATACAGTTACAGGCAGGCCCTGACCCTGAGTAAACAGTGAGTCTATACAGTTACAGACAGGCCCTGACCCTGAGTCAACAGTGACTCTATACACAGTTATACTGTACAGTTACACAGTGAGTGACCCTCAATCTGAATAAACAGTGACTCTGTACAGTTACACAGTGAGTGACCCTCACCCTGAATAAACAGAGACGCTGTACAGTTACACAGAGAGTTACCCTCACCCTGAATAAACAGAGACTCTGTACAGTTACACAGTGATTGACCCGCACCCTGAATAAACAGAGAATCTGTACAGTTACACAGTGAGTGACCGTCACCCTGAAGAAACAGTAACTCTGTACAGTCACACAGTGAGTAACCTTCACTCTGAATAAACAGTGACTCTGTACAGTTACACAGTGACTGACCCTCACTCTGAATATACAGAGACTCTCTACAGTTACACAGTGAGTGACCCACACCCGGAATGAACAGTGATTCTGTACAATTAGACAGGCCCGGACCCTGAGTAAACAGTGACTCTACACAGTTACATGCAGCCCCTGACCCTGAGTAAACAGTGACTCTATACAGTTACAGACAGCCCCTGACCCTGAGTAAACAGCGACTCGATACAGTTACAGACAGGCCCTGACCCCGAGTAAACAGCGACTCTATACAGTTACAGACAGGCTCTGACCCTGAGTAAACAGCGACTCTATACAGTTACAGACTGGCCCTGACCCTGAGTAAACAGTGACTCTATACACAGTTATACTGTACAGTTGCACAATGAGTGACCCTCACCCGGAATGAACAGTGATTCTGTACAATTAGACAGGCCCGGACCCTGAGTAAACAGTGACTCTATACAGTTACAGGCAGGCCCTGACCCTGAGTAAACAGTGACTCTATACAGTTACAGACAGGCCCTGACCCTGAGTAAACAGTGAGACTATACAGTTACAGACAGGCCCTGACCCTGAGTAAACAGTGACTCTATACACAGTTATACTGTACAGTTACACAGTGAGTGACCCTCACTCTGAATAAACAGTGACTCTGTACAGTTACACAATGAGTGAGCCTCACGTGGAATAAACAGTGACTCTGTACAGTTACACAGTGAGTGACCCTCACTCTGAATAAACAGTGACACTACAGTGACTGTACAGTTACACAGTGAGTGACCCTCAATCTGAGTAAACAGTGACTCTATACACAGTTATACTGTACAGTCACACAGTGAGTGACCCTCACTCTGAATAAACAGTGACTATGTACAGTTACACAGAGAGTGACCCTCACTCTGAATAAACAGTGACTCTGTACAGTTACACAATGAGTGTGCCTCTTGCGGAATAAACAGTGACTCTGTACAGTCGCACAGTGAGTGACCCTCACCCTGAATAAACAGAGACTCTGTACAGTTACAGTGAGTGACCCTCACCCTGAACACTCAGTGACGCTGTACAGTTACACAGAGAGTTACCCTCACCCTGAATAAACAGAGACTCTGTACAGTTACACAGTGATTGACCCGCACCCTGAATAAACAGAGAATCTGTACAGTTACACAGTGAGTGACTGTCACCCTGAAGAAACAGTAACTCTGTACAGTCACACAGTGACTGACCCTCACTCTGAATATACAGAGACTCTGTACAGTTACACAGTGACTGACCCTCACTCTGAATATACAGAGACTCTGTACAGTTACACAGTGAGTGACCCTCACTCTGAATATACAGAGACTCTGTACAGTTACACAGTGAGAGACCGTCACTCTGTATAAACAGTGATTCTGTACAGTTACAGAGTGAGAGACCCTCACTCTGAATAAACAGTGATTCTGTACAGTTGCACAATGAGTGACCCTGACACGGAATAAACAGTGACTCTGTACAATAAGACAGGCCCTGACCCTGAGTAAACAGCGACTCTATACAGTTACAGACAGGCCCTGACACTGAGTAAACAGCGACTCTATACAGTTACAGACAGGCCCTGACACCGAGTAAACAGTGACTCTATACACAGTTATACTGTACAGTTACACAGTGAGTAACCCTCACTCTGAATAAACAGAGACTCTGTACAGTTACACAGTGAGAGACCCTCACCCTGAATAAACAGAGACTCTGTACAGTTACACAGTGAGAGACCCTCACTCTGAACACACAGCGACTCTGTACAGTTACACTGAGTGACCCTCACTCTGAATAAACAGTGATTCTGTACAGTTGCACAATGAGTGACCATCACCCGGAATAAACAGTGATTCTGTACAATTAGACAGGCCCAGACCCTGAGTAAACAGTGACTCTATACAGTTACAGACAGGCCCTGACCCAGAGTAAACAGTGACTCTATACATTTACAGGCAGGCCCTGACACTCAGTAAACAGCAACTCTATACAGTTACAGACTGGCCCTGACCCTGAGTAAATAGCGACTCTATACAGTTACAGACAGTCCCTGACCCTGAGTAAACACTGACTCTATACAGTTACAGACAGCCCTGACCCTGAGTAAACAGTGACTCTATACAGTTACATGCAGCCCCTGACCCTGAGTAAACAGTGACTCTATACAGTTACAGACAGGCCCTGACCCTGACTAAACAGTGACTCTGTACAGTTACAGACAGTCCCTGACCCCGAGTAAACAGTGTCTCTATACACAGTTATACTGTACAGTTACACAGTGAGTGACCCTCACTCTGAATAAACAGTGACTCTGTACAGTTACACAGTGAGTGACACTCACACGGAATAAACAGTGACTCTGTACATTTACACAGCGAGTGACCCTCACTCTGAATAAACAGTGACTCTGTACTGTTACACAGTGAGTGACACTCACTCTGAATAAACAGTGATTCTGAACAGTTACACAGCGAGGGACTCTCACTCTGAACACTCAGTGACTCTTTACAGTTACACAGTGAGTGACCCTCACCCTGCATAAACAGAGACTCTGTACAGTTACACAGCGAGGGACCCTCACTCTGAATAAACAGAGACTCTGTACAATTACACTGTGATTGAGCCGCACCCTGAATAAACAGAGACTCTGTACAGTTACACAGTGAGTGACCGTCACCCTGAAGAAACAGTAACTCTGTACAGTCACACAGTGAGTAACCCTCACTCTGAATATACAGTGACTATGTACAGTTACACAGAGAGTGACCCTCACTCTGAATATACAGAGACTCTGTACAGTTACACAGTGAGAGACCGTCACTCTGTATAAACAGTGATTCTGTACAGTTACAGAGTGAGAGACCCTCACTCTGAATAAACAGTGATTCTGTACAGTTGCACAATGAGTGACCCTCACACGGAATAAACAGTGATTCTCTACAATTAGACAGGCCCTGACCCTGAGTAAACAGCGACTCTAGACACTTACAAACAGCCCTGACCCCGAGTAAACTGCGACTCTATACAGTTACAGACAGCCCTGACCCTGAGTAAACAGTGACTCTATACAGTTACAGGCAGGCCCTGACCCTGAGTAAACAGTGAGTCTATACAGTTACAGACAGGCCCTGACCCTGAGTCAACAGTGACTCTATACACAGTTATACTGTACAGTTACACAGTGAGTGACCCTCAATCTGAATAAACAGTGACTCTGTACAGTTACACAGTGAGTGACCCTCACCCTGAATAAACAGAGACGCTGTACAGTTACACAGAGAGTTACCCTCACCCTGAATAAACAGAGACTCTGTACAGTTACACAGTGATTGACCCGCACCCTGAATAAACAGAGAATCTGTACAGTTACACAGTGAGTGACCGTCACCCTGAAGAAACAGTAACTCTGTACAGTCACACAGTGAGTAACCTTCACTCTGAATAAACAGTGACTCTGTACAGTTACACAGTGACTGACCCTCACTCTGAATATACAGAGACTCTCTACAGTTACACAGTGAGTGACCCACACCCGGAATGAACAGTGATTCTGTACAATTAGACAGGCCCGGACCCTGAGTAAACAGTGACTCTACACAGTTACATGCAGCCCCTGACCCTGAGTAAACAGTGACTCTATACAGTTACAGACAGCCCCTGACCCTGAGTAAACAGCGACTCGATACAGTTACAGACAGGCCCTGACCCCGAGTAAACAGCGACTCTATACAGTTACAGACAGGCTCTGACCCTGAGTAAACAGCGACTCTATACAGTTACAGACTGGCCCTGACCCTGAGTAAACAGTGACTCTATACACAGTTATACTGTACAGTTGCACAATGAGTGACCCTCACCCGGAATGAACAGTGATTCTGTACAATTAGACAGGCCCGGACCCTGAGTAAACAGTGACTCTATACAGTTACAGGCAGGCCCTGACCCTGAGTAAACAGTGACTCTATACAGTTACAGACAGGCCCTGACCCTGAGTAAACAGTGAGACTATACAGTTACAGACAGGCCCTGACCCTGAGTAAACAGTGACTCTATACACAGTTATACTGTACAGTTACACAGTGAGTGACCCTCACTCTGAATAAACAGTGACTCTGTACAGTTACACAATGAGTGAGCCTCACGTGGAATAAACAGTGACTCTGTACAGTTACACAGTGAGTGACCCTCACTCTGAATAAACAGTGACACTACAGTGACTGTACAGTTACACAGTGAGTGACCCTCAATCTGAGTAAACAGTGACTCTATACACAGTTATACTGTACAGTCACACAGTGAGTGACCCTCACTCTGAATAAACAGTGACTATGTACAGTTACACAGAGAGTGACCCTCACTCTGAATAAACAGTGACTCTGTACAGTTACACAATGAGTGTGCCTCTTGCGGAATAAACAGTGACTCTGTACAGTCGCACAGTGAGTGACTCTCACCCTGAATAAACAGAGACTCTGTACAGTTACAGTGAGTGACCCTCACCCTGAACACTCAGTGACGCTGTACAGTTACACAGAGAGTTACCCTCACCCTGAATAAACAGAGACTCTGTACAGTTACACAGTGATTGACCCGCACCCTGAATAAACAGAGAATCTGTACAGTTACACAGTGAGTGACCCTCACTCTGAATATACAGAGACTCTGTACAGTTACACAGTGACTGACCCTCACTCTGAATATACAGAGACTCTGTACAGTTACACAGTGAGTGACCCTCACTCTGAATATACAGAGACTCTGTACAGTTACACAGTGAGAGACCGTCACTCTGTATAAACAGTGATTCTGTACAGTTACAGAGTGAGAGACCCTCACTCTGAATAAACAGTGATTCTGTACAGTTGCACAATGAGTGACCCTGACACGGAATAAACAGTGACTCTGTACAATAAGACAGGCCCTGACCCTGTGTAAACAGCGACTCTATACAGTTACATGCAGCCCCTGACCCTGAGTAAACAGTGACTCTATACAGTTACATGCAGGCCCTGACCCTGAGTAAACAGTGACTCTGTACAGTTACAGACAGGCCCTGACCCTGAGTAAACAGTGACTCTATACAGTTACATGCAGGCCCTGACACTGAGTAAACAGTGACTCTATACAGTTACATGCAGGCCCTGACCCTGAGTAAACAGTGACTCTATACAGTTACATGCAGGCCCTGACCCTGAGTAAACAGTGACTCTATACAGTTACATGCAGGCCCTGACACTGAGTAAACAGTGACTCTATACAGTTACAGACAGGCCCTGACCCTGAGTAAGCAGTGAGTCTATACAGTTACAGACAGGCCCTGACCCTGAGTAAACAGCGACTCTATACAGTTACAAACAGCCCTGACCCCGAGTAAACTGCGACTCTATACAGTTACAAACAGCCCTGACCCCGAGTAAACTGCGACTCTATACAGTTACAGACTGGCCCTGACCCTGAATAAACAGTGGCTCTATACAGTTACAGACTGGCCCTGACCCTGAGTAAACAGTGGCTCTATACACAGTTATACTGTACAGTTGCACAATGAGTGACCCTCACCCGGAATGAACAGTGATTCTGTACAATTAGACAGGCCCGGACCCTGAGTAAACAGTGACTCTATACAGTTACAGGCAGGCCCTGACGCTGAGTAAACAGTGACTCTCTACAGTTACAGGCAGGCCCTGACACTGAGTAAACAGCGACTCTATACGGTTACAAACAGCCCTGACCCCGAGTAAACTGCGACTCTATACAGTTACAGACTGGCCCTGACCCTGAGTAAACAGTGACTCTATACACAGTTATACTGTACAGTCACACAGTGAGTGACCCTCACTCTGAATAAACAGTGACTATGTCCAGTTACACAGAGAGTGACCCTCACTCCGAATATACAGAGACTCTGTACAGTTACACAGTGAGAGTCCGTCACTCTGTATAAACAGTGATTCTGTACAGTTACAGAGTGAGAGACCCTCACTCTGAATAAGCAGTGATTCTGTACAGTTGCACAATGAGTGACCCTCACACGGAATAAACAGTGACTCTGTACAATAAGACAGGCCCTGACCCTGAGTAAACAGCGACTCTATACAGTTACAGACAGGCCCTGACACTGAGTAAACAGCGACTCTATACAGTTACAGACAGGCCCTGACACCGAGTAAACAGTGACTCTATACACAGTTATACTGTACAGTTACACAGTGAGTAACCCTCACTCTGAATAAACAGAGACTCTGTACAGTTACACAGTGAGAGACCCTCACCCTGAATAAACAGAGACTCTGTACAGTTACACAGTGAGAGACCCTCACTCTGAACACACAGCGACTCTGTACAGTTACACTGAGTGACCCTCACTCTGAATAAACAGTGATTCTGTACAGTTGCACAATGAGTGACCATCACCCGGAATAAACAGTGATTCTGTACAATTAGACAGGCCCAGACCCTGAGTAAACAGTGACTCTATACAGTTACAGACAGGCCCTGACCCAGAGTAAACAGTGACTCTATACATTTACAGGCAGGCCCTGACACTCAGTAAACAGCAACTCTATACAGTTACAGACTGGCCCTGACCCTGAGTAAATAGCGACTCTATACAGTTACAGACAGTCCCTGACCCTGAGTAAACACTGACTCTATACAGTTACAGACAGCCCTGACCCTGAGTAAACAGTGACTCTATACAGTTACATGCAGCCCCTGACCCTGAGTAAACAGTGACTCTATACAGTTACAGACAGGCCCTGACCCTGACTAAACAGTGACTCTGTACAGTTACAGACAGTCCCTGACCCCGAGTAAACAGTGTCTCTATACACAGTTATACTGTACAGTTACACAGTGAGTGACCCTCACTCTGAATAAACAGAGACTCTGTACAGTTACACAGTGAGAGACCCGCACCCTGAATAAACAGAGACTCTGTACAGTTGCACAGTGAGAGACCCTCACTCTGAACACACAGCGACTCTGTACAGTTACACTGAGTGACCCTCACTCCAAATACACGGTGTGTCTGTACACTCACAAAGCAGACCTCAACCTGAATATTTAAACTGAACTGTTACTAGGAAATAGGCGCCACATCGAATAAACAGAGATTCAGTACAGTTACACTGTGAGTGACCCTCACTCTGAATAAACAGACACTCTGTACAGTTACACAGTGAGTGACCGTCTCCCTAAAGAAACAGTAACTCTGTACAGTCACACAGTGAGTAATCTTCACTCTGAATAAACAGTGACTCTGTACAGTTACACAGTGAGTGACACTCACCCTGAATACACAGTGTACCTCTACAGTTACACAGTGAGTGACCCTCACTCTGAATATAAAGAGACTCTGTACAGTCACACAGTGAGTGACCCTCACTCTGAATAAACAGAGACTCTGTACAGTCACACAGTGAGTAACCCTCACTCTGAATACACAGAGACTCTGTACAGTCACACAGTGAGTGACCTTCACTCTGAATAAACAGTGACTCTGTACAGTTACACAGTGAGTGACCCTCACCCTGAATACACAGTGTACCTCTACAGTTACACAGTGAGTGACCCTCACTCTGAATATACAGAGACTCTGTACATTTACACAGTGAGTGACCCTCACTCTGAATAAACAGTGATTCTGTACAGTTACACAGTGAGTGACTCTGTACAGTTAAACAGTGAGTGACCCTCACTCTGAATAAACAGTGACTCTGTACAGTTACACAATGAATGAGCCTCATGCGGAATAAACAGTGACTCTGTACAGTCGCACAGTGAGAAACCCTCACCCTGAATAAACAGAGACTCTGTACAGTTACACAGTGAGTGACCCTCACCCTGAACACTCAGTGACGCTGTACAGTTACACAGTGACTGACCCTCACTCTGAATATACAGAGACTCTGTACAGTTACACAGTGAGTGACCCTCACTCTGAATATACAGAGACTCTGTACAGTTACACAGTGAGTGACCCTCACCCGGAATGAACAGTGATTCTGTACAATTAGACAGGCCCGGACCCTGAGTAAACAGTGACTCTACACAGTTACATGCAGCCCCTGACCCTGAGTAAACAGTGACTCTATACAGTTACAGACAGGCCCTGACCCTGAGTAAACAGCGACTCTATACAGTTAAAGACAGGCCCTGACCCTGAGTAAACAGCGACTCTATACGGTTACAAACAGCCCTGACCCCGAGTAAACAGCGACTCTATACAGTTACAGACAGCCCTGACCTTGAGTAAACAGTGACTCTATACACAGTTATACCGTACAGTCACACAGTGAGTGACCCTCACTCTGAATAAACAGTGACTATGTACAGTTACACAGAGAGTGACCCTCACTCTGAATATACAGAGACTCTGTACAGTTACAGAGTGAGAGACCGTCACTCTGAATAAACAGTGATTCTGTACAGTTGCACAATGAGTGACCCTCACCCGGAATTAACAGTGATTCTGTACAATTAGACAGGCCCGGACCCTGAGTAAACAGTGACTCTATACAGTTACATGCAGCCCCTGACCCTGAGTAAACAGTGACTCTATACAGTTACAGGCAGGCCCTGACACTGAGTAAACAGCGACTCTATACAGTTACAGACTGGCCCTGACCCTGAGTAAACAGCGACTCTATACAGTTACAGACAGGCCCTGACCCTGAGTAAACAGCGACTCTATACAGATACAGACAGCCCTGACCCTGAGTAAACAGCGACTCTATACGGTTACAAACAGCCCTGACCCCGAGTAAACAGCGACTCTATACAGTTACAGACAGCCCTGATCCTGACTAAACAGTGACTCTATACACAGTTATACTGTACAGTCACACAGTGAGTGACCCTCACTCTGAATAAACAGTGACTATGTCCAGTTACACAGAGAGTGACCCTCACTCTGAATATACAGAGACTCTGTACAGTTACACAGTGAGAGACCGTCACTCTGCATAAACAGTGATTCTGTACAGTTACAGAGTGAGAGACCCTCACACTGAATAAGCAGTGATTCTGTACAGTTGCACAATGAGTGACCCTCACACGGAATAAACAGTGACTCTGTACAATAAGACAGGCCCTGACCCTGAGTAAACAGCGACTCTAGACACTTACAAACAGCCCTGACCCCGAGTAAACTGCGACTCTATACAGTTACAGACTGGCCCTGACCCTGAGTAAACAGTGACTCTATACAGTTACAGACAGCCCTGACCCTGAGTAAACAGTGACTCTATACAGTTACAGACAGGCCCTGACACTGACTAAACAGTGACTCTATACAGATACAGACAGTCCCTGACCCCGAGTAAACAGTGACTCTATACACAGTTATACTGTACAGTTACACAGTGAGTGACCCTCACTCTGAATAAACAGAGACTCTGTACAGTTACACAGTGAGAGACCCTCACCCCGAATAAACAGAGACTCTGTACAGTTACACAGTGAGAGACCCTCACTCTGAACACACAGCGACTCTGTACAGTTACACTGAGTGACCCTCACTCCGAATACACGGTGTGTCTGTACACTCACAAAGCAGACGTCAACCTGAATATTTAAACTAAACTGTTACTAGGAAATAGGCGCCACATTGAATAAACAGAGATTCAGTACAGTTACACTGTGAGTGACCCTCACTCTGAATAAACAGTGATTCTGTACAGTTACACAGCGAGGGACTATCACTCGGAATAAACAGTGACTCCGTACAGTTTGACAGGCCCTGACCCTGAGTAAACAGTGACTCTATACAGTTACAGGCAGGCCCTGACCCTGAGTAAACAGTGACCTTATACACAGTTATACTGTACAGTCACACAGTGAGTGACCCTCACTCTGAATAAACAGTGACTCTTTACAGTTACACAATGAGTGACCCTCACCCTGAATAAACAGAGACTCTGTACAGTTACACAGCGAGGGACCCTCACTCTGAATAAACAGACACTCTGAACAGTTACACAGTGAGTGACCGTCACCCTAAAGAAACAGTAACTCTGTACAGTCACACAGTGAGTAATCTTCACTCTGAATAAACAGTGACTCTGTACAGTTACACAGTGAGTGACCCTCACTCTGAATATAAAGAGACTCTGTACAGTGACACAGTGACTGACCCTCACTCTGAATATACAGAGACTCTGTACAGTTACACAGTGAGTGACCCTCACCCGGAATGAACAGTGATTCTGTACAATTAGACAGGCCGGGACCCTGAGTAAACAGTGACTCTACACAGTTACATGCAGCCCCTGACCCTGAGTAAACAGTGACTCTATACAGTTACAGACAGGCCCTGACCCTGAGTAAACAGCGACTCTATACAGTTACAGACAGGCCCTGACCCCGAGTAAACAGCGACTCTATACAGATACAGACAGCCCTGACACTGAGTAAACAGCGACTCTATACGGTTACAAACAGCCCTGACCACGAGTAAACAGCGACTCTATACAGTTACAGACAGCCCTGACCCTGAGTAAACAGTGACTCTATACACAGTTATACTGTACAGTCACACAGTGAGTGACCCTCACTCTGAATAAACAGTGACTATGTACAGTTACACAGAGACTGACCCTCACTCTGAATATACAGAGACTCTGTATAGTAACACAGTGAGAGACCATCACTCTGTATAAACAGTGATTCTGTACAGTTACACAGTGAGAGACCCTCACTCTGAATAAACAGTGACTCTGTACAGTTACACAGTGAGTGACCATCACTCTGAATAAAGTGACTCTGTACAGTTACACAGTCAGTGATCCTCACCCTGAATAAACAGTAACTCTGTACAGTTACACAGTGAGTGACCGTCACTCGGAATAAACAGAGACTCTGTACAGTTACACAGTGAGTGACCCTCACCCTGAACACTCAGTGACTCTGTACAGTTACACAGTGAGTGACCCTCACTCTGAATAAACAGTGACTATGTACAGTTACACAATGAGTGACCCTCACTCTCAATAAACAGAGACTCTGTACAGTTACACAGCGAGGGACCATCACTCTGAATAAACAGAGACTCTGTACAGTCACACAGTGAGTGACCCTGAATCTGAATACACAAAGACTCTGTACAGTCACACAGTGAGTGACCTTCACTCTGAATAAACAGTGACTCTGTACAGTTACAGTGAGTGACCCTCACTCTGAATAAACAGAGACTCTGTACAGTCACACAGTCAGTGACCCTGAATCTGAATACACAGAGACTCTGTACAGTCACACAGTGAGTGACCTTCACTCTGAATAAACAGTGACTCTGTACAGTTACAGAGTGAGAGCTCACTCCGAACAAACAGTGATTCTGTACAGTGACACAGTGAGTGACCCTCACTCTAAATAAACAGTGACTCTGTACAGTTACACAGTGAGTGACCCTCACTCTGAATAAACAGTGATTCTGTACAGTTGCACAATGAGTGACCCTCACGCGGAATAAACAGTGATTCTCTACAATTAGACAGGCCCTGACCCTGAGTAAACAGAGACTCTATACAGTTACAGACAGACTCTGACCCCGAGTAAACAGTGACTCTATACAGATACAGACAGCCCTAACCCTGAGTAAACAGCGACTCTATACAGTTACAGACGGCCCTGACCCTGAGTAAACAGTGACTCTATACACAGTTATACTGTACAGTCACACAGTGAGTGACCCTCACTCTGAATAAACAGAGACTCTGTACAATTACACTGTGATTGACACTCACCCTGAATAAACAGAGACTCTGTACAGTCACACAGTGAGTTACCCTCACTCTGAATACACAGAGACTCTGTACAGTCACACAGTGAGTGACCTTCACTCTGAATAAACAGTGACTCTGTACAGTTACACAGTGAGTGACCCTCACCCTGAATAAACAGTGACTCTGTACAGTTACACAGTGAGTGACCCTCACCCTGAATATACAGAGACTCTGTACATTTACACAGCGAGTGACCCTCACTCTGAATAAACAGTGATTCTGTACAGTTACACAGTGAGTGACTCTGTACAGTTACACAGAGAGTGACCCTCACCCTGAATAAACAGTGACTCTCTACAGTTACACAGTGAGTGACCCTCACTCTGAATACAAGGTGTATCTGTACACTCACAAAGCAGACCTCAACCTGAATATTTACACTTAACTGTTACTAAGAAATAGGCGCCACATTGAATAAACAGAGATTCAGTACAGTTACACTGTGAGTGACCCTCACTCTGAATATACAGTGATTCTGTACAGTTACACAGCGAGGGACTCTCACTCGGAATAAACAGTGTCTCCGTACAGTTTGACAGGCCCTGACCCTGAGTAAACAGTGACTCTATACAGTTACCGGCAGGCCCTGACCCTGAGTAAACAGTGAGTCTATACAGTTACAGACAGGCCCAGACGCTGAGTAAACAGTGACTCTATACAGATACAGACAGGCCCTGACCCTGAGTAAACAGTGACCCTATACATTTACAGACAGGCCCTGACCCCGAGTAAACACTGACTCTATACAGGTACAGACAGGCCCTGACCCTGAGTAAACAGTGACCCTATAGAGTTACAGACAGGCCCTGACCCTGAGTAAACACTGATTCTATACAGTTACAGACAGGCCCTGACCCTGAGTAAACACTGATTCTATACAGTTACAGACAGGCCCTGACCCTGAGTAAACACTGATTCTATACAGTTACAGACAGGCCCTGACCCTGAGTAAACAGTGACTCTATACAGTTACAGACAGGCCCTGACCCTGAGTAAACATTGATTCTATACAGTTACAGACAAGCCCTCACCCTGAGTAAACAGCGACTCTGTACAGTTACAGACAGGCCCTGACCCCGAGTAAACACTGATTCTATACAGTTACAGACAGGCCCTGACACTGAGTAAACAGCGACTCTATACAGTTACAGGCAGGCCCTGACCCTGAGTAAACAGCGACTCTATACACAGACAGGCCCTGACCCTGAGTAAACAGCGACTCTATACAGTTACAGACAGGCCCTGACACCGAGTAAACAGTGACTCTATACAGTTACAGACAGGCCCTGACCCCGAGTAAACACTGATTCTATACAGTTACAGAAAGGCCCTGACACTGAGTAAACAGCGACTCTATACAGTTACAGACAGGCCCTGACCCCGAGTAAACACTGATTCTATACATTTACAGACAGGCCCTGACCCTGAGTAAACAGCGACTCTGTACAGTTACAGACAGGCCCTGACCCTGAGTAAACAGTGACTCTATACAGTTACAGACAGGCCCTGACCCTGAGTAAACAGCGTCTGTATACAGTTACAGACAGACCCTGACCCTGAGTAAACAGTGACTCTATACAGTTACAGACAGGCCCTGACCCGGAGTAAACAGCGACTCTATACAGTTACAGACAGGCCCTGACCCCGAGTAAACAGCGACTCTATACAGTTACAGACAGGCCCTGACCCCGAGTAAACAGCGACTCTATACAGATACAAACAGCCCTGAACCCTGAGTAAACAGTGACTCTATACACAGTTATACTGTACAGTCACACAGTGAGTGACCCTCACTCTGAATAAACAGTGACTATGTACAGTTACACAGAGAGTGACCCTCACTCTGAATATACAGAGACTCTGTATAGTTACACAGTGAGAGACCGTCACTCTGTATAAACAGTGATTCTGTACAGTTACACAGTGAGAGACCCTCACTCTGAATAAACAGTGACTCTGTACAGTTACACAGTGAGTGACCCTCACTCTGAATAAACAGTAACTCTGTACAGTTACACAGTGAGTGACCCTCACCCTGAACACTCAGTGACTCTGTACAGTTACACAGTGAGTGACCCTCACTCTGAATAAACAGTGACTATGTACAGTTACACAGTGAGTGACCCTCACTCTGAAAAAACAGTGACTATGTACAGTTACACAATGAGTGACCCTCAATCTCAATAAACAGAGACTCTGTACAGTTACACAGCGAGGGACCATCACTCTGAATAAACAGAGACTCTGTACAGTCACACAGTGAGTGACCTTCACTCTGAATAAACAGTGACTCTGTACAGTTACAGAGTGAGAGCTCACTCGGAACAAACAGTGATTCTGTACAGTTACACAGTGAGTGACCCTCACTCTGAATAAACAGTGACTCTGTACAGTTACACAATCAGTGAGCCTCACGCGGAATAAACAGTGACTCTGTACAGTCACATACTGAGTGATCCTCACCCTGAATAAACGGAGACTCTGTACAGTTGCACAGTGAGTGACCCTCACTCTGAATAAACAGTGACTCTGTACAGTTACACAGTGAGTGACCCTCACTCTGAATAAACAGTGACTCTGTACAGTTACACTGTGAGTGACCCTCACTCCGAATACACGGTGTGTCTGTACACTCACAAAGCAGACCTCAACCTGAATATTTACACTGAACTGTTACTAAGAAAGAGGCGCCACATTGAATAAACAGAGATTCAGTACAGTTACACAGCGAGGGACTCTCACTCGGAATAAAGAGTGACTCCGTACGGTTTGACAGGCCCTGACCCTTAGTAAACAGTGACCCTATACAGTTACAGGCAGGCCCTGACCCTGAGTAAACAGTATGTCTGTACAGTTACAGACAGGCCCTGACCCTGAGTAAACAGTGACACTATACACAGTTATACTGTACAGTCACACAGTGAGTGACACTCACTCTGAATAAACAGTGACTCTGTACTGTTACACAGTGAGTGACACTCACTCTGAATAAACAGTGACTCTGTACTGTTACACAGTGAGTGACACTCACTCTGAATAAACAGTGATTCTGAACAGTTACACAGCGAGGGACTCTCACTCTGAACACTCAGTGACTCTTTATAGTTACACAGTGAGTGACCCTCACCCTGCATAAACAGAGACTCTGTACAGTTACACAGCGAGGGACTCTCACTCTGAATAAACAGAGACTCTGTACAATTACACTGTGATTGAGCCGCACCCTGAATAAACAGGGACTCTGTACAGTTACACAGTGAGTGACCCTCACCCTGAATAAACAGAGACTCTGTACAGTCACACAGTGAGTAACCCTCACTCTGAATAAACAGTGACTATGTACAGTTACACAGAGAGTGACCCTCACTCTGAATATACAGAGACTCTGTACAGTTACACAGTGAGAGACCGTCACTCTGTATAAACAGTGATTCTGTACAGTTACACAGTGAGAGACCCTCACTCTGAATAAACAGTGACTCTGTACAGTTACACAGTGAGTGACCCTCACTCTGAATAAACAGTAACTCTGTACAGTTACACAGTGAGTGACCCTCACCCTGAACACTCAGTGACTCTGTACAGTTACACAGTGAGTGACCCTCACTCTGAATAAACAGTGACTATGTACAGTTACACAGTGAGTGACCCTCACTCTGAAAAAACAGTGACTATGTACAGTTACACAATGAGTGACCCTCAATCTCAATAAACAGAGACTCTGTACAGTTACACAGCGAGGGACCATCACTCTGAATAAACAGAGACTCTGTACAGTCACACAGTGAGTGACCTTCACTCTGAATAAACAGTGACTCTGTACAGTTACAGAGTGAGAGCTCACTCGGAACAAACAGTGATTCTGTACAGTTACACAGTGAGTGACCCTCACTCTGAATAAACAGTGACTCTGTACAGTTACACAATCAGTGAGCCTCACGCGGAATAAACAGTGACTCTGTACCGTCACATAGTGAGTGATCCTCACCCTGAATAAACGGAGACTCTGTACAGTTGCACAGTGAGTGACCCTCACTCTGAATAAACAGTGACTCTGTACAGTTACACAGTGAGTGACCCTCACTCTGAATAAACAGTGACTCTGTACAGTTACACTGTGAGTGACCCTCACTCCGAATACACGGTTTGTCTGTACACTCACAAAGCAGACCTCAACCTGAATATTTACACTGAACTGTTACTAAGAAAGAGGCGCCACATTGAATAAACAGAGATTCAGTACAGTTACACAGCGAGGGACTCTCACTCGGAATAAAGAGTGACTCCGTACGGTTTGACAGGCCCTGACCCTTAGTAAACAGTGACCCTATACAGTTACAGGCAGGCCCTGACTACTGAGTGTTCAGAGTGAGAGTCCCTCGCTGTGTAACTGTTCAGAATCACTGTTTATTCAGAGTGAGTGTCACTCACTGTGTAACAGTACAGAGTCAGTGTTTATTCAGAGTGAGTGTCACTCACTGTGTAACAGTACAGAGTCACTGTTTATTCAGAGTGAGTGTCACTCACTGTGTGACTGTACAGTATAACTGTGTATAGTGTCACTGTTTACTCAGGGTCAGGGCCTGTCTGTAACTGTACAGACATACTGTACAGACTCTGTACAGTTACACAGTGAGAGACCGTCACTCTGTATAAACAGTGATTCTGTACAGTTGCACAATGAGTGACCCTCACACGGAATAAACAGTGACTCTGTACAATAAGACAGGCCCTGACCCTGAGTAAACAGCGACTCTAGACACTTACAAACAGCCCTGACCCCGAGTAAACAGCAACTCTATACAGTTACAGACAGCCCTGACCCTGAGTAAACAGTGACTCTATACAGTTACAGGCAGGCCCTGACCCTGAGTAAACAGTGAGTCTATACAGTTACAGACAGGCCCTGACCCTGAGTCAACAGTGACTCTATACACAGTTATACTGTACAGTTACACAGTGAGTGACCCTCAATCTGAATAAACAGTGACTCTGTACAGTTACACAATGAGTGTGCCTCTTGCGGAATAAACAGTGACTCTGTACAGTCACTCACCCTGAATAAACAGAGACTCTGTACAGTTACACAGTGAGTGACCCTCACCCTGAACACACAGTGACTCTGTACAGTTACAGAGAGTTACCCTCACCCTGAATAAACAGAGACTCTGTACAGTTACACAGTGATTGACCCTCACTCTGAATAAACAGAGAATCTGTACAGTTACACAGTGAGTGACCGTCACCCTGAAGAAACAGTAACTCTGTACAGTCACACAGTGAGTAACCTTCACTCTGAATAAACAGTGACTCTGTACAGTTACACAGTGACTGACCCTCACTCTGAATATACAGAGACTCTCTACAGTTACACAGTGAGTGACCCACACCCGGAATGAACAGTGATTCTGTACAATTAGACAGGCCCGGACCCTGAGTAAACAGTGACTCTACACAGTTACATGCAGCCCCTGACCCTGAGTAAACAGTGACTCTATACAGTTACAGACAGCCCCTGACCCTGAGTAAACAGCGACTCGATACAGTTACAGACAGGCCCTGACCCCGAGTAAACAGCGACTCTATACAGTTACAGACAGGCTCTGACCCTGAGTAAACAGCGACTCTATACAGTTACAGACTGGCCCTGACCCTGAGTAAACAGTGACTCTATACATAGTTATACTGTACAGTTGCACAATGAGTGACCCTCACCCGGAATGAACAGTGATTCTGTACAATTAGACAGGCCCGGACCCTGAGTAAACAGTGACTCTATACAGTTACAGGCAGGCCCTGACCCTGAGTAAACAGTGACTCTATACAGTTACAGACAGGCCCTGACCCTCAGTAAACAGTGAGACTATACAGTTACAGACAGGCCCTGACCCTGAGTAAACAGTGACTCTATACACAGTTATACTGTACAGTTACACAGTGAGTGACCCTCACTCTGAATAAACAGTGACTCTGTACAGTTACACAATGAGTGAGCCTCACGCGGAATAAACAGTGACTCTGTACAGTTACAGACAGGCCCTGACCCTGAGTAAACAGCGACTCTATACAGTTACAGACAGGCCCTGACCCCGAGTAAACAGCGACTCTATACAGATACAGACAGCCCTGACCCTGAGTAAACAGCGACTCTATACGGTTACAAACAGCCCTGACCGCGAGTAAACAGCGACTCTATACAGTTACAGACAGCCCTGACCCTGAGTAAACAGTGACTCTATACACAGTTATACCGTACAGTCACACAGTGAGTGACCCTCACTCTGAATAAACAGTGACTATGTACAGTTACACAGTGAGAGACAGTCACTCTGAATAAACAGTGATTCTGTACAGTTGCACAATGAGTGACCCTCACTCGGAATTAACAGTGATTCTGTACAATTAGACAGGCCCGGGCCCTGAGTAAACAGTGACTCTATACAGTTACATGCAGCCCCTGACCCTGAGTAAACAGTGACTCTATACAGTTACATGCAGGCCCTGACACTGAGTAAACAGTGACTCTATACAGTTACATGCATGCCATGACCCTGAGTAAACAGTGACTCTATACAGTTACAGACAGGCTCTGACCCTGAGTAAACAGTGAGTCTATACAGTTACAGACAGGCCCTGACCCTGAGTAAACAGCGACTCTATACAGTTACAAACAGCCCTGACCCCGAGTAAACTGCGACTCTATACAGTTACAAACAGCCCTGACCCCGAGTAAACTGCGACTCTATACAGTTACAGACTGGCCCTGACCCTGAGTAAACAGTGACTCTATACAGTTACAGACTGGCCCTGACCCTGAGTAAACAGTGACTCTATACACAGTTATACTGTACAGTTACACAGTGAGTGACCCTCACTCTGAATAAACAGTGACTCTATACAGTTACAGACAGCCCAGACCCTGAGTAAACAGTGACTCTATACAGTTACAGACAGGCTCTGACCCTGAGTAAACAGGGACTCTATACAGTTACAGACTGGCCCTGACTCTGAGTAAACAGTGGCTCTATACACAGTTATACTGTACAGTTGCACAATGAGTGACCCTCACTCTGAATAAACAGTGACTCTGTACAATTAGACAGGCCCGGACCCTGAGTAAACAGTGACTCTATACAGTTACAAACAGCCCTGACCCTGAGTAAACAGCGACTCTATACAGTTACAAACAGCCCTGACCCCGAGTAAACAGCAACTCTATACAGTTACAGACAGCCCGGACCCTGAGTAAACAGTGACTCTATACAGTTACAGGCAGGCCCTGACCCTGAGTAAACAGTGAGTCTATACAGTTACAGACAGGCCCTGACCCTGAGTAAACAGTGACTCTATACACAGTTATACTGTACAGTTACACAGTGAGTGACCCTCACTCTGAATAAACAGTGACTCTGTACAGTTACACAATGAGTGAGCCTCACGCGGAATAAACAGTGACTCTGTACAGTCACATAGTGAGTGATCCTCACCCTGAATAAACGGAGACTCTGTACAGTTGCACAGTGAGTGACCCTCACTCTGAATAAACAGTGACTCTGTACAGTTACACAGTGAGTGACCCTCACCCTGAATAAACAGTGACTCTGTACAGTTACACTGTGAGTGACCCTCACTCCGAATACACGGTGTGTCTGTACACTCACAAAGCAGACCTCAACCTGAATATTTACACTGAACTGTTACTAAGAAAGAGGCGCCACATTGAATAAACAGAGATTCAGTACAGTTACACTGTGAGTGACCCTCACTCTGAATATACAGTGATTCTGTACAGTTGCACAGCGAGGGACTCTCACTCGGAATAAAGAGTGACTCCGTACGGTTTGACAGGCCCTGACCCTTAGTAAACAGTGACCCTATACAGTTACAGGCAGGCCCTGACCCTGAGTAAACAGTATGTCTGTACAGTTACAGACAGGCCCTGACCCTGAGTAAACAGTGACACTATACACAGTTATACTGTACAGTTACACAGTGAGTGACACTCACTCTGAATAAACAGTGACTCTGTACTGTTACACAGTGAGTGACACTCACTCTGAATAAACAGTGATTCTGTACTGTTACACAGTGAGTGACACTCACTCTGAATAAACAGTGATTCTGAACAGTTACACAGCGAGGGACTCTCACTCTGAACACTCAGTGACTCTTTACAGTTACACAGTGAGTGACCCTCACCCTGCATAAACAGAGACTCTGTACAGTTACACAGCGAGGGACCCTCACTCTGAATAAACAGAGACTCTGTACAATTACACTGTGATTGAGCCGCACCCTGAATAAACAGAGACTCTGTACAGTTACACAGTGAGTGACCGTCACTCTGAATATACAGTGACTATGTACAGTTACACAGAGAGTGACCCTCACTCTGAATATACAGAGACTCTGTACAGTTACACAGTGAGAGACCGTCACTCTGTATAAACAGTGATTCTGTACAGTTGCACAATGAGTAACCCTCACACGGAATAAACAGTGATTCTCTACAATTAGACAGGCCCTAACCCTGAGTAAACAGCGACTCTAGACACTTACAAACAGCCCTGACCCCGAGTAAACTGCGACTCTATACAGTTACAGACAGCCCTGACCCTGAGTAAACAGTGACTCTATACAGTTACAGGCAGGCCCTGACCCTGAGTAAACAGTGAGTCTATACAGTTACAGACAGGCCCTGACCCTGAGTCAACAGTGACTCTATACACAGTTATACTGTACAGTTACACAGTGAGTGACCCTCAATCTGAATAAACAGTGACTCTGTACAGTTACACAGTGAGTGACCCTCACCCTGAATAAACAGAGACGCTGTACAGTTACACAGAGAGTTACCCTCACCCTGAATAAACAGAGACTCTGTACAGTTACACAGTGATTGACCCGCACCCTGAATAAACAGAGAATCTGTACAGTTACACAGTGAGTGACCGTCACCCTGAAGAAACAGTAACTCTGTACAGTCACACAGTGAGTAACCTTCACTCTGAATAAACAGTGACTCTGTACAGTTACACAGTGACTGACCCTCACTCTGAATATACAGAGACTCTCTACAGTTACACAGTGAGTGACCCACACCCGGAATGAACAGTGATTCTGTACAATTAGACAGGCCCGGACCCTGAGTAAACAGTGACTCTACACAGTTACATGCAGCCCCTGACCCTGAGTAAACAGTGACTCTATACAGTTACAGACAGCCCCTGACCCTGAGTAAACAGCGACTCGATACAGTTACAGACAGGCCCTGACCCCGAGTAAACAGCGACTCTATACAGTTACAGACAGGCTCTGACCCTGAGTAAACAGCGACTCTATACAGTTACAGACTGGCCCTGACCCTGAGTAAACAGTGACTCTATACACAGTTATACTGTACAGTTGCACAATGAGTGACCCTCACCCGGAATGAACAGTGATTCTGTACAATTAGACAGGCCCGGACCCTGAGTAAACAGTGACTCTATACAGTTACAGGCAGGCCCTGACCCTGAGTAAACAGTGACTCTATACAGTTACAGACAGGCCCTGACCCTGAGTAAACAGTGAGACTATACAGTTACAGACAGGCCCTGACCCTGAGTAAACAGTGACTCTATACACAGTTATACTGTACAGTTACACAGTGAGTGACCCTCACTCTGAATAAACAGTGACTCTGTACAGTTACACAATGAGTGAGCCTCACGTGGAATAAACAGTGACTCTGTACAGTTACACAGTGAGTGACCCTCACTCTGAATAAACAGTGACACTACAGTGACTGTACAGTTACACAGTGAGTGACCCTCAATCTGAGTAAACAGTGACTCTATACACAGTTATACTGTACAGTCACACAGTGAGTGACCCTCACTCTGAATAAACAGTGACTATGTACAGTTACACAGAGAGTGACCCTCACTCTGAATAAACAGTGACTCTGTACAGTTACACAATGAGTGTGCCTCTTGCGGAATAAACAGTGACTCTGTACAGTCGCACAGTGAGTGACCCTCACCCTGAATAAACAGAGACTCTGTACAGTTACAGTGAGTGACCCTCACCCTGAACACTCAGTGACGCTGTACAGTTACACAGAGAGTTACCCTCACCCTGAATAAACAGAGACTCTGTACAGTTACACAGTGATTGACCCGCACCCTGAATAAACAGAGAATCTGTACAGTTACACAGTGAGTGACTGTCACCCTGAAGAAACAGTAACTCTGTACAGTCACACAGTGACTGACCCTCACTCTGAATATACAGAGACTCTGTACAGTTACACAGTGACTGACCCTCACTCTGAATATACAGAGACTCTGTACAGTTACACAGTGAGTGACCCTCACTCTGAATATACAGAGACTCTGTACAGTTACACAGTGAGAGACCGTCACTCTGTATAAACAGTGATTCTGTACAGTTACAGAGTGAGAGACCCTCACTCTGAATAAACAGTGATTCTGTACAGTTGCACAATGAGTGACCCTGACACGGAATAAACAGTGACTCTGTACAATAAGACAGGCCCTGACCCTGTGTAAACAGCGACTCTATACAGTTACATGCAGCCCCTGACCCTGAGTAAACAGTGACTCTATACAGTTACATGCAGGCCCTGACCCTGAGTAAACAGTGACTCTATACAGTTACATGCAGGCCCTGACACTGAGTAAACAGTGACTCTATACAGTTACATGCAGGCCCTGACCCTGAGTAAACAGTGACTCTATACAGTTACATGCAGGCCCTGACCCTGAGTAAACAGTGACTCTATACAGTTACATGCAGGCCCTGACACTGAGTAAACAGTGACTCTATACAGTTACAGACAGGCCCTGACCCTGAGTAAGCAGTGAGTCTATACAGTTACAGACAGGCCCTGACCCTGAGTAAACAGCGACTCTATACAGTTACAAACAGCCCTGACCCCGAGTAAACTGCGACTCTATACAGTTACAAACAGCCCTGACCCCGAGTAAACTGCGACTCTATACAGTTACAGACTGGCCCTGACCCTGAATAAACAGTGGCTCTATACAGTTACAGACTGGCCCTGACCCTGAGTAAACAGTGGCTCTATACACAGTTATACTGTACAGTTGCACAATGAGTGACCCTCACCCGGAATGAACAGTGATTCTGTACAATTAGACAGGCCCGGACCCTGAGTAAACAGTGACTCTATACAGTTACAGGCAGGCCCTGACCCTGAGTAAACAGTGACTCTCTACAGTTACAGGCAGGCCCTGACACTGAGTAAACAGCGACTCTATACGGTTACAAACAGCCCTGACCCCGAGTAAACTGCTACTCTATACAGTTACAGACTGGCCCTGACCCTGAGTAAACAGTGACTCTATACACAGTTATACTGTACAGTCACACAGTGAGTGACCCTCACTCTGAATAAACAGTGACTATGTCCAGTTACACAGAGAGTGACCCTCACTCCGAATATACAGAGACTCTGTACAGTTACACAGTGAGAGTCCGTCACTCTGTATAAACAGTGATTCTGTACAGTTACAGAGTGAGAGACCCTCACTCTGAATAAGCAGTGATTCTGTACAGTTGCACAATGAGTGACCCTCACACGGAATAAACAGTGACTCTGTACAATAAGACAGGCCCTGACCCTGAGTAAACAGCGACTCTATACAGTTACAGACAGGCCCTGACACTGAGTAAACAGCGACTCTATACAGTTACAGACAGGCCCTGACACCGAGTAAACAGTGACTCTATACACAGTTATACTGTACAGTTACACAGTGAGTAACCCTCACTCTGAATAAACAGAGACTCTGTACAGTTACACAGTGAGAGACCCTCACCCTGAATAAACAGAGACTCTGTACAGTTACACAGTGAGAGACCCTCACTCTGAACACACAGCGACTCTGTACAGTTACACTGAGTGACCCTCACTCTGAATAAACAGTGATTCTGTACAGTTGCACAATGAGTGACCATCACCCGGAATAAACAGTGATTCTGTACAATTAGACAGGCCCAGACCCTGAGTAAACAGTGACTCTATACAGTTACAGACAGGCCCTGACCCAGAGTAAACAGTGACTCTATACATTTACAGGCAGGCCCTGACACTCAGTAAACAGCAACTCTATACAGTTACAGACTGGCCCTGACCCTGAGTAAATAGCGACTCTATACAGTTACAGACAGTCCCTGACCCTGAGTAAACACTGACTCTATACAGTTACAGACAGCCCTGACCCTGAGTAAACAGTGACTCTATACAGTTACATGCAGCCCCTGACCCTGAGTAAACAGTGACTCTATACAGTTACAGACAGGCCCTGACCCTGACTAAACAGTGACTCTGTACAGTTACAGACAGTCCCTGACCCCGAGTAAACAGTGTCTCTATACACAGTTATACTGTACAGTTACACAGTGAGTGACCCTCACTCTGAATAAACAGAGACTCTGTACAGTTACACAGTGAGAGACCCTCACCCTGAATAAACAGAGACTCTGTACAGTTACACAGTGAGAGACCCTCACTCTGAACACACAGCGACTCTGTACAGTTACACTGAGTGACCCTCACTCCAAATACACGGTGTGTCTGTACACTCACAAAGCAGACCTCAACCTGAATATTTAAACTGAACTGTTACTAGGAAATAGGCGCCACATCGAATAAACAGAGATTCAGTACAGTTACACTGTGAGTGACACTCACTCTGAATAAACAGACACTCTGTACAGTTACACAGTGAGTGACCGTCTCCCTAAAGAAACAGTAACTCTGTACAGTCACACAGTGAGTAATCTTCACTCTGAATAAACAGTGACTCTGTACAGTTACACAGTGAGTGACACTCACCCTGAATACACAGTGTACCTCTACAGTTACACAGTGAGTGACCCTCACTCTGAATATAAAGAGACTCTGTACAGTCACACAGTGAGTGACCCTCACTCTGAATAAACAGACTCTGTACAATTACACTGTGATTGACCCTCACCCTGAATAAACAGAGACTCTGTACAGTCACACAGTGAGTAACCCTCACTCTGAATACACAGAGACTCTGTACAGTCACACAGTGAGTGACCTTCACTCTGAATAAACAGTGACTCTGTACAGTTACACAGTGAGTGACCCTCACCCTGAATACACAGTGTACCTCTACAGTTACACAGTGAGTGACCCTCACTCTGAATATACAGAGACTCTGTACATTTACACAGTGAGTGACCCTCACTCTGAATAAACAGTGATTCTGTACAGTTACACAGTGAGTGACTCTGTACAGTTAAACAGTGAGTGACCCTCACTCTGAATAAACAGTGACTCTGTACAGTTACACAATGAATGAGCCTCATGCGGAATAAACAGTGACTCTGTACAGTCGCACAGTGAGTGACCCTCACCCTGAATAAACAGAGACTCTGTACAGTTACACAGTGAGTGACCCTCACCCTGAACACTCAGTGACGCTGTACAGTTACACAGTGACTGACCCTCACTCTGAATATACAGAGACTCTGTACAGTTACACAGTGAGTGACCCTCACTCTGAATATACAGAGACTCTGTACAGTTACACAGTGAGTGACCCTCACCCGGAATGAACAGTGATTCTGTACAATTAGACAGGCCCGGACCCTGAGTAAACAGTGACTCTACACAGTTACATGCAGCCCCTGACCCTGAGTAAACAGTGACTCTATACAGTTACAGACAGGCCCTGACCCTGAGTAAACAGCGACTCTATACAGTTAAAGACAGGCCCTGACCCCGAGTAAACAGCGACTCTATACAGATACAGACAGCCCTGACCCTGAGTAAACAGCGACTCTATACGGTTACAAACAGCCCTGACCCCGAGTAAACAGCGACTCTATACAGTTACAGACAGCCCTGACCTTGAGTAAACAGTGACTCTATACACAGTTATACCGTACAGTCACACAGTGAGTGACCCTCACTCTGAATAAACAGTGACTATGTACAGTTACACAGAGAGTGACCCTCACTCTGAATATACAGAGACTCTGTACAGTTACAGAGTGAGAGACCGTCACTCTGAATAAACAGTGATTCTGTACAGTTGCACAATGAGTGACCCTCACCCGGAATTAACAGTGATTCTGTACAATTAGACAGGCCCGGACCCTGAGTAAACAGCGACTCTATACAGTTACATGCAGCCCCTGACCCTGAGTAAACAGTGACTCTATACAGTTACAGGCAGGCCCTGACACTGAGTAAACAGCGACTCTATACAGTTACAGACTGGCCCTGACCCTGAGTAAACAGCGACTCTATACAGTTACAGACAGGCCCTGACCCTGAGTAAACAGCGACTCTATACAGATACAGACAGCCCTGACCCTGAGTAAACAGCGACTCTATACGGTTACAAACAGCCCTGACCCCGAGTAAACAGCGACTCTATACAGTTACAGACAGCCCTGATCCTGACTAAACAGTGACTCTATACACAGTTATACTGTACAGTCACACAGTGAGTGACCCTCACTCTGAATAAACAGTGACTATGTCCAGTTACACAGAGAGTGACCCTCACTCTGAATATACAGAGACTCTGTACAGTTACACAGTGAGAGACCGTCACTCTGCATAAACAGTGATTCTGTACAGTTACAGAGTGAGAGACCCTCACACTGAATAAGCAGTGATTCTGTACAGTTGCACAATGAGTGACCCTCACACGGAATAAACAGTGACTCTGTACAATAAGACAGGCCCTGACCCTGAGTAAACAGCGACTCTAGACACTTACAAACAGCCCTGACCCCGAGTAAACTGCGACTCTATACAGTTACAGACTGGCCCTGACCCTGAGTAAACAGTGACTCTATACAGTTACAGACAGCCCTGACCCTGAGTAAACAGTGACTCTATACAGTTACAGACAGGCCCTGACACTGACTAAACAGTGACTCTATACAGATACAGACAGTCCCTGACCCCGAGTAAACAGTGACTCTATACACAGTTATACTGTACAGTTACACAGTGAGTGACCCTCACTCTGAATAAACAGAGACTCTGTACAGTTACACAGTGAGAGACCCTCACCCCGAATAAACAGAGACTCTGTACAGTTACACAGTGAGAGACCCTCACTCTGAACACACAGCGACTCTGTACAGTTACACTGAGTGACCCTCACTCCGAATACACGGTGTGTCTGTACACTCACAAAGCAGACGTCAACCTGAATATTTAAACTAAACTGTTATTAGGAAATAGGCGCCACATTGAATAAACAGAGATTCAGTACAGTTACACTGTGAGTGACCCTCACTCTGAATAAACAGTGATTCTGTACAGTTACACAGCGAGGGACTATCACTCGGAATAAACAGTGACTCCGTACAGTTTGACAGGCCCTGACCCTGAGTAAACAGTGACTCTATACAGTTACAGGCAGGCCCTGACCCTGAGTAAACAGTGACCTTATACACAGTTATACTGTACAGTCACACAGTGAGTGACCCTCACTCTGAATAAACAGTGACTCTTTACAGTTACACAATGAGTGACCCTCACCCTGAATAAACAGAGACTCTGTACAGTTACACAGCGAGGGACCCTCACTCTGAATAAACAGACACTCTGAACAGTTACACAGTGAGTGACCGTCACCCTAAAGAAACAGTAACTCTGTACAGTCACACAGTGAGTAATCTTCACTCTGAATAAACAGTGACTCTGTACAGTTACACAGTGAGTGACCCTCACTCTGAAAATACAGAGACTCTGTACAGTTACACAGTGAGTGACCCTCACCCGGAATGAACAGTGATTCTGTACAATTAGACAGGCCGGGACCCTGAGTAAACAGTGACTCTACACAGTTACATGCAGCCCCTGACCCTGAGTAAACAGTGACTCTATACAGTTACAGACAGGCCCTGACCCTGAGTAAACAGCGACTCTATACAGTTACAGACAGGCCCTGACCCCGAGTAAACAGCGACTCTATACAGATACAGACAGCCCTGACACTGAGTAAACAGCGACTCTATACGGTTACAAACAGCCCTGACCACGAGTAAACAGCGACTCTATACAGTTACAGACAGCCCTGACCCTGAGTAAACAGTGACTCTATACACAGTTATACTGTACAGTCACACAGTGAGTGACCCTCACTCTGAATAAACAGTGACTATGTACAGTTACACAGAGAGTGACCCTCACTCTGAATATACAGAGACTCTGTATAGTAACACAGTGAGAGACCATCACTCTGTATAAACAGTGATTCTGTACAGTTACACAGTGAGAGACCCTCACTCTGAATAAACAGTGACTCTGTACAGTTACACAGTGAGTGACCATCACTCTGAATAAAGTGACTCTGTACAGTTACACAGTCAGTGATCCTCACCCTGAATAAACAGTAACTCTGAACAGTTACACAGTGAGTGACCGTCACTCGGAATAAACAGAGACTCTGTACAGTTACACAGTGAGTGACCCTCACCCTGAACACTCAGTGACTCTGTACAGTTACACAGTGAGTGACCCTCACTCTGAATAAACAGTGACTATGTACAGTTACACAATGAGTGACCCTCACTCTCAATAAACAGAGACTCTGTACAGTTACACAGCGAGGGACCATCACTCTGAATAAACAGAGACTCTGTACAGTCACACAGTGAGTGACCCTGAATCTGAATACACAAAGACTCTGTACAGTCACACAGTGAGTGACCCTCACCCTGAATAAACAGTGACTCTGTACAGTTACACAGTGACTGACCCTCACTCTGAATATACAGAGACTCTGTACAGTTACACAGTGAGTGACCCTCACGCGGAATAAACAGTGATTCTCTACAATTAGACAGGCCCTGACCCTGAGTAAACAGAGACTCTATACAGTTACAGACAGACTCTGACCCCGAGTAAACAGTGACTCTATACAGATACAGACAGCCCTAACCCTGAGTAAACAGCGACTCTATACAGTTACAGACGGCCCTGACCCTGAGTAAACAGTGACTCTATACACAGTTATACTGTACAGTCACACAGTGAGTGACCCTCACTCTGAATAAACAGAGACTCTGTACAATTACACTGTGATTGACACTCACCCTGAATAAACAGAGACTCTGTACAGTCACACAGTGAGTTACCCTCACTCTGAATAAACAGAGACTCTGTACAGTTACACAGTGAGAGACCCTCACCCCGAATAAACAGAGACTCTGTACAGTTACACAGTGAGAGACCCTCACTCTGAACACACAGCGACTCTGTACAGTTACACTGAGTGACCCTCACTCCGAATACACGGTGTGTCTGTACACTCACAAAGCAGACGTCAACCTGAATATTTAAACTAAACTGTTATTAGGAAATAGGCGCCACATTGAATAAACAGAGATTCAGTACAGTTACACTGTGAGTGACCCTCACTCTGAATAAACAGTGATTCTGTACAGTTACACAGCGAGGGACTATCACTCGGAATAAACAGTGACTCCGTACAGTTTGACAGGCCCTGACCCTGAGTAAACAGTGACTCTATACAGTTACAGGCAGGCCCTGACCCTGAGTAAACAGTGACCTTATACACAGTTATACTGTACAGTCACACAGTGAGTGACCCTCACTCTGAATAAACAGTGACTCTTTACAGTTACACAATGAGTGACCCTCACCCTGAATAAACAGAGACTCTGTACAGTTACACAGCGAGGGACCCTCACTCTGAATAAACAGACACTCTGAACAGTTACACAGTGAGTGACCGTCACCCTAAAGAAACAGTAACTCTGTACAGTCACACAGTGAGTAATCTTCACTCTGAATAAACAGTGACTCTGTACAGTTACACAGTGAGTGACCCTCACTCTGAATATACAGAGACTCTGTACAGTTACACAGTGAGTGACCCTCACCCGGAATGAACAGTGATTCTGTACAATTAGACAGGCCGGGACCCTGAGTAAACAGTGACTCTACACAGTTACATGCAGCCCCTGACCCTGAGTAAACAGTGACTCTATACAGTTACAGACAGGCCCTGACCCTGAGTAAACAGCGACTCTATACAGTTACAGACAGGCCCTGACCCCGAGTAAACAGCGACTCTATACAGATACAGACAGCCCTGACACTGAGTAAACAGCGACTCTATACGGTTACAAACAGCCCTGACCACGAGTAAACAGCGACTCTATACAGTTACAGACAGCCCTGACCCTGAGTAAACAGTGACTCTATACACAGTTATACTGGACAGTCACACAGTGAGTGACCCTCACTCTGAATAAACAGTGACTATGTACAGTTACACAGAGAGTGACCCTCACTCTGAATATACAGAGACTCTGTATAGTAACACAGTGAGAGACCATCACTCTGTATAAACAGTGATTCTGTACAGTTACACAGTGAGAGACCCTCACTCTGAATAAACAGTGACTCTGTACAGTTACACAGTGAGTGACCATCACTCTGAATAAAGTGACTCTGTACAGTTACACAGTCAGTGATCCTCACCCTGAATAAACAGTAACTCTGAACAGTTACACAGTGAGTGACCGTCACTCGGAATAAACAGAGACTCTGTACAGTTACACAGTGAGTGACCCTCACCCTGAACACTCAGTGACTCTGTACAGTTACACAGTGAGTGACCCTCACTCTGAATAAACAGTGACTATGTACAGTTACACAATGAGTGACCCTCACTCTCAATAAACAGAGACTCTGTACAGTTACACAGCGAGGGACCATCACTCTGAATAAACAGAGACTCTGTACAGTCACACAGTGAGTGACCCTGAATCTGAATACACAAAGACTCTGTACAGTCACACAGTGAGTGACCCTCACCCTGAATAAACAGTGACTCTGTACAGTTACACAGTGACTGACCCTCACTCTGAATATACAGAGACTCTGTACAGTTACACAGTGAGTGACCCTCACGCGGAATAAACAGTGATTCTCTACAATTAGACAGGCCCTGACCCTGAGTAAACAGAGACTCTATACAGTTACAGACAGACTCTGACCCCGAGTAAACAGTGACTCTATACAGATACAGACAGCCCTAACCCTGAGTAAACAGCGACTCTATACAGTTACAGACGGCCCTGACCCTGAGTAAACAGTGACTCTATACACAGTTATACTGTACAGTCACACAGTGAGTGACCCTCACTCTGAATAAACAGAGACTCTGTACAATTACACTGTGATTGACACTCACCCTGAATAAACAGAGACTCTGTACAGTCACACAGTGAGTTACCCTCACTCTGAATACACAGAGACTCTGTACAGTCACACAGTGAGTGACCTTCACTCTGAATAAACAGTGACTCTGTACAGTTACACAGTGAGTGACCCTCACCCTGAATAAACAGTGACTCTGTACAGTTACACAGTGAGTGACCCTCACCCTGAATATACAGAGACTCTGTACATTTACACAGCGAGTGACCCTCACTCTGAATAAACAGTGATTCTGTACAGTTACACAGTGAGTGACTCTGTACAGTTACACAGAGAGTGACCCTCACCCTGAATAAACAGTGACTCTCTACAGTTACACAGTGAGTGACCCTCACTCTGAATACAAGGTGTATCTGTACACTCACAAAGCAGACCTCAACCTGAATATTTACACTTAACTGTTACTAAGAAATAGGCGCCACATTGAATAAACAGAGATTCAGTAAAGTTACACTGTGAGTGACCCTCACTCTGAATATACAGTGATTCTGTACAGTTACACAGCGAGGGACTCTCACTCGGAATAAACAGTGTCTCCGTACAGTTTGACAGGCCCTGACCCTGAGTAAACAGTGACTCTATACAGTTACTGGCAGGCCCTGACCCTGAGTAAACAGTGAGTCTATACAGTTACAGACAGGCCCAGACGCTGAGTAAACAGTGACTCTATACAGATACAGACAGGCCCTGACCCTGAGTAAACAGTGACCCTATACATTTACAGACAGGCCCTGACCCCGAGTAAACACTGACTCTATACAGGTACAGACAGGCCCTGACCCTGAGTAAACAGTGACCCTATAGAGTTACAGACAGGCCCTGACACCGAGTAAACAGTGACTCTATACATTTACAGACAGGCCCTGACCCTGAGTAAACACTGATTCTATACAGTTACAGACAGGCCCTGACCCTGAGTAAACACTGATTCTATACAGTTACAGACAGGCCCTGACCCTGAGTAAACACTGATTCTATACAGTTACAGACAGGCCCTGACCCTGAGTAAACAGTGACTCTATACAGTTACAGACAGGCCCTGACCCTGAGTAAACATTGATTCTATACAGTTACAGACAAGCCCTCACCCTGAGTAAACAGCGACTCTGTACAGTTACAGACAGGCCCTGACCCCGAGTAAACACTGATTCTATACAGTTACAGACAGGCCCTGACACTGAGTAAACAGCGACTCTATACAGTTACAGGCAGGCCCTGACCCTGAGTAAACAGCGACTCTATACACAGACAGGCCCTGACCCTGAGTAAACAGCGACTCTATACAGTTACAGACAGGCCCTGACACCGAGTAAACAGTGACTCTATACAGTTACAGACAGGCCCTGACCCCGAGTAAACACTGATTCTATACAGTTACAGAAAGGCCCTGACACTGAGTAAACAGCGACTCTATACAGTTACAGACAGGCCCTGACCCCGAGTAAACACTGATTCTATACATTTACAGACAGGCCCTGACCCTGAGTAAACAGCGACTCTGTACAGTTACAGACAGGCCCTGACCCTGAGTAAACAGTGACTCTATACAGTTACAGACAGGCCCTGACCCTGAGTAAACAGCGTCTGTATACAGTTACAGACAGACCCTGACCCTGAGTAAACAGTGACTCTATACAGTTACAGACAGGCCCTGACCCGGAGTAAACAGCGACTCTATACAGTTACAGACAGGCCCTGACCCCGAGTAAACAGCGACTCTATACAGTTACAGACAGGCCCTGACCCCGAGTAAACAGCGACTCTATACAGATACAAACAGCCCTGAACCCTGAGTAAACAGTGACTCTATACACAGTTATACTGTACAGTCACACAGTGAGTGACCCTCACTCTGAATAAACAGTGACTATGTACAGTTACACAGAGAGTGACCCTCACTCTGAATATACAGAGACTCTGTATAGTTACACAGTGAGAGACCGTCACTCTGTATAAACAGTGATTCTGTACAGTTACACAGTGAGAGACCCTCACTCTGAATAAACAGTGACTCTGTACAGTTACACAGTGAGTGACCCTCACTCTGAATAAACAGTGACTCTGTACAGTTACACAGTCAGTGATCCTCACCCTGAATAAACAGTAACTCTGTACAGTTACACAGTGAGTGACCCTCACTCTGAATAAACAGTGACTATGTACAGTTACACAGAGAGTGACCCTCACTCTGAATATACAGAGACTCTGTATAGTTACACAGTGAGAGACCGTCACTCTGTATAAACAGTGATTCTGTACAGTTACACAGTGAGAGACCCTCACTCTGAATAAACAGTGACTATGTACAGTTACACAGTGAGTGACCCTCACTCTGAAAAAACAGTGACTATGTACAGTTACACAATGAGTGACCCTCAATCTCAATAAACAGAGACTCTGTACAGTTACACAGCGAGGGACCATCACTCTGAATAAACAGAGACTCTGTACAGTTACACAGCGAGGGACCATCACTCTGAATAAACAGAGACTCTGTACAGTCACACAGTGAGTGACCTTCACTCTGAATAAACAGTGACTCTGTACAGTTACAGAGTGAGAGCTCACTCGGAACAAACAGTGATTCTGTACAGTTACACAGTGAGTGACCCTCACTCTGAATATACAGAGACTCTGTACAGTTACACAGTGAGTGACCCTCACTCTGAATATACAGAGACTCTGTACAGTTACACAGTGAGTGACCCTCACTCTGAATATACAGAGACTCTGTACAGTTACACAGTGAGTGACCCTCACTCGGAATAAACAGTGATTCTGTACAGTGACACAGTGAGTGACCCTCACTCTGAATAAACAGTGATTCTGTACAGTTGCACAATGAGTGACCCTCACGCGGAATAAACAGTGATTCTCTACAATTAGACAGGCCCTGACCCTGAGTAAACAGTGACTCTATACAGTTACAGACAGACTCTGACCCCGAGTAAACAGTGACTCTATACAGATACAGACAGCCCTAACCCTGAGTAAACAGCGACTCTATACAGTTACAGACGGCCCTGACCCTGAGTAAACAGTGACTCTATACACAGTTATACTGTACAGTCACACAGTGAGTGACCCTCACTCTGAATGAACAGAGACTCTGTACAATTACACTGTGATTGACCCTCACCCTGAATAAACAGAGACTCTGTACAGTCACACAGTGAGTTACCCTCACTCTGAATACACAGAGACTCTGTACAGTCACACAGTGAGTGACCTTCACTCTGAATAAACAGTGACTCTGTACAGTTACACAGTGAGTGACCCTCACCCTGAATAAACAGTGACTCTGTACAGTTACACAGTGAGTGACCCTCACCCTGAATATACAGAGACTCTGTACATTTACACAGCGAGTGACCCTCACTCTGAATAAACAGTGATTCTGTACAGTTACACAGTGAGTGACTCTGTACAGTTACACAGAGAGTGACCCTCACCCTGAATAAACAGTGACTCTCTACAGTTACACAGTGAGTGACCCTCACGCTGAGCACACAGTTACTCTGTACAGTTACACTGAGTGACCCTCACTCTGAATACAAGGTGTATCTGTACACTTACAAAGCAGACCTCAACCTGAATATTTACACTTAACTGTTACTAAGAAATAGGCGCGACATTGATTAAACAGAGATTCAGTACAGTTACACTGTGAGTGACCCTCACTCTGAATATACAGTGATTCTGTACAGTTACACAGCGAGGGACTCTCACTCGGAATAAACAGTGTCTCCGTACAGTTTGACAGGCCCTGACCCTGAGTAAACAGTGACTCTATACAGTTACCGGCAGGCCCTGACCCTGAGTAAACAGTGAGTCTATACAGTTACAGACAGGCCCAGACCCTGAGTAAACAGTGACTCTATACAGATACAGACAGGCCCTGACCCTGAGTAAACAGTGACCCTATACATTTACAGACAGGCCCTGACCCCGAGTAAACAATGACCCTATACAGGTACAGACAGGCCCTGACCCTGAGTAAACACTGATTCTATACAGTTACAGACAGGCCCTGACCCTGAGTAAACAGCGACTCTATACAGTTACAGACAGGCCCTGACACTGAGTAAACAGCGACTCTATACAGTTACAGACAGACCCTGACCCTGAGTAAACAGTGACTCTATACAGTTACAGACAGGCCCTGACCCGGAGTAAACAGCGACTCTATACAGTTACAGACAGGCCCTGACCCCGAGTAAACAGCGACTCTATACAGTTACAGACAGGCCCTGACCCCGAGTAAACAGCGACTCTATACAGATACAAACAGCCCTGAACCCTGAGTAAACAGTGACTCTATACACAGTTATACTGTACAGTCACACAGTGAGTGACCGTCACTCTGAATAAACAGTGACTCTGTACAGTTACACAGTGAGAGACCCTCACTCTGAATAAACAGTGACTCTGTACAGTTACACAGTGAGTGACCCTCACCCTGAATAAACAGTGACTCTGTACAGTTACACAGTGAGTGACCCTCACCCTGAATAAACAGTGACTCTGTACAGTTACACAGTCAGTGATCCTCACCCTGAATAAACAGTAACCCTCACCCTGAATATACAGAGACTCTGTACATTTACACAGCGAGTGACCCTCACTCTGAATAAACAGTGATTCTGTACAGTTACACAGAGAGTGACCCTCACCCTGAATAAACAGTGACTCTCTACAGTTACACAGTGAGTGACCCTCACCCTGAACACTCAGTGACTCTGTACAGTTACACAGTGACCCTCACTCGGAACAAACAGTGATTCTGTACAGTTACACAGTGAGTGACCCTCACTCTGAATATACAGAGACTCTGTACAGTTACATAGTGAGTGACCCTCACTCTGAATAAACAGTGATTCTGTACAGTGACACAGTGAGTGACCCTCACTCTGAATAAACAGTGATTCTGTACAGTTGCACAATGAGTGACCCTCACGCGGAATAAACAGTGATTCTCTACAATTAGACAGGCCCTGACCCTGAGTAAACAGTGACTCTATACAGTTACAGACAGACTCTGACCCCGAGTAAACAGTGACTCTATACAGATACAGACAGCCCTAACCCTGAGTAAACAGCGACTCTATACAGTTACAGACGGCCCTGACCCTGAGTAAACAGTGACTCTATACACAGTTATACTGTACAGTCACACAGTGATTGACCCTCACCCTGAATAAACAGAGACTCTGTACAGTCACACAGTGAGTTACCCTCACTCTGAATACACAGAGACTCTGTACAGTCACACAGTGAGTGACCTTCACTCTGAATAAACAGTGACTCTGTACAGTTACACAGTGAGTGACCCTCACCCTGAATAAACAGTGACTCTGTACAGTTACACAGTGAGTGACCCTCACCCTGAATATACAGAGACTCTGTACATTTACACAGCGAGTGACCCTCACTCTGAATAAACAGTGATTCTGTACAGTTACACAGTGAGTGACTCTGTACAGTTACACAGAGAGTGACCCTCACCCTGAATAAACAGTGACTCTCTACAGTTACACAGTGAGTGACCCTCACTCTGAGCACACAGTTACTCTGTACAGTTACACTGAGTGACCCTCACTCTGAATACAAGGTGTATCTGTACACTTACAAAGCAGACCTCAACCTGAATATTTACACTTAACTGTTACTAAGAAATAGGCGCGACATTGATTAAACAGAGATTCAGTACAGTTACACTGTGAGTGACCCTCACTCTGAATATACAGTGATTCTGTACAGTTACACAGCGAGGGACTCTCACTCGGAATAAACAGTGTCTCCGTACAGTTAAACAGGCCCTGACCCTGAGTAAACACTGATTCTATACAGTTACAGACAGGCCCTGACCCTGAGTAAACAGCGACTCTATACGGTTACAGACAGGCCCTGACCCTGAGTAAACACTGATTCTATACAGTTACAGACAGGCCCTGACCCTGAGTAAACAGTGACTCTATACAGTTACAGACAGGCCCTGACCCTGAGTAAACACTGATTCTATACAGTTACAGACAGGCCCTGACCCTGAGTAAACAGCGACTCTATACAGTTACAGACAGGCCCTGACACTGAGTAAACAGCGACTCTATACAGTTACAGACAGGCTCTGACCCCGAGTAAACACTGATTCTATACAGTTACAGACAGGCCCTGACCCTGAGTAAACACTGATTCTATACAGTTACAGACAGGCCCTGACCCTGAGTAAACAGTGACTCTATACAGTTACAGACAGGCCCTGACCCTGAGTAAACAGTGACTCTATACAGTTACAGGCAGGCCCTGACCCTGAGTAAACAGTGACTCTATACAGTTACAGACAGGCCCTGACCCTGAGTAAACAGTGACTCTATACAGATACAGACAGCCCTGACCCTGAGTAAACAGTGACTCTATACAGTTACAGACAGGCCCTGACCCTGAGTAAACAGTGACTCTATACAGTTACAGACAGGCTCTCACTCTGAGTAAACAGTGACTCTATACAGTTACAGACAGGCCCTGACCCTGAGTAAACAGTGACTCTATACAGTTACAGACAGGCCCTGACCCCGAGTAAACAGTGACTCTATACAGTTACAGACAGACCCTGACCCTGAGTAAACAGTGACTCTATACAGATACAGACAGCCCTGACCCTGAGTAAACAGTGACTCTATACAGTTACAGACAGGCCCTGACCCTGAGTAAACAGTGACTCTGTACAGTTACAGACAGTCCCTGACCCCGAGTAAACACTGACTCTATACAGTTACAGACAGGCCCTGACCCTGAGTAAACAGTGATTCTATACAGTTACAGACAGGCCCTGACCCTGAGTAAACAGTGACTCTATACAGTTACAGACAGTCCCTGACCCCGAGTAAACACTGACTCTATACATTTACAGATAGGCCCTGACCCTGAGTAAACAGTGACTCTATACAGTTACAGACAGGCCCTGACCCTGAGTAAACAGCGACTCTATACAGTTACAGACAAGCCCTGACCCTGAGTAAACACTGATTCTATACAGTTACAGACAGACCCTGACCCTGAGTAAACACTGATTCTATACAGTTACAGACAGGCCCTGACCCTGAGTAAACAGGGACTCTATACAGATACAGACAGGCCCTGACACCGAGTAAACAGTGACTCTATACAGTTACAGACAGCTCTGACCCTGAGTAAACAGCGACTCTATACAGTTAAAGACAGGCCCAGACCCTGAGTAAACACTGATTCTATACAGTTACAGACAGGCCCTGACCCTGAGTAAACAGTGACTCTATACAGTTACAGACAGGCCCTGACCCTGAGTAAACACTGATTCTATACAGTTACAAACAGGCCCTGACCCTGAGTAAACAGTGACTCTATACAGTTACAGACAGGCCCTGACCCTGAGTAAACAGTGACTCTATACAGTTACAGACAGGCCCTGACCCTGAGTAAACAGTGACTCTATACAGTTACAGACAGGCCCTGACCCCGAGTAAACACTGATTCTATACAGTTACAGACAGACCCTGACCCTGAGTAAACAGCGACTCTATACAGCTACAGACAGACCCTGACCCTGAGTAAACAGTGACTCTATACAGTTACAGACAAGCCCTGACCCTGAGTAAACAGTGACTCTATACAGTTACAGACAGGTCCTGACACTGAGTAAACAGCGACTCTATACAGTTACAGACAGGCCCTGACACTGAGAAAACAGCGACTCTGTACAGTTACAGACAGGCCCTGACCCCGAGTAAACACTGATTCTATACAGTTACAGACAGACCCTGACCCTGAGTAAACAGTGACTCTGTACAGTTACAGACAGGCCCTGACCCTGAGTAAACAGTGACTCTATACAGTTACAGACAGGCCCTGACCCTGAGTAAACAGCGTCTCTATACAGTTACAGACAGACCCTGACCCTGAGTAAACAGTGACTCTATACAGTTACAGACAGGCCCTGACCCGGAGTAAACAGCGACTCTATACAGTTACAGACAGGCCCTGACCCCGAGTAAACAGCGACTCTATACAGTTACAGACAGGCCCTGACCCCGAGTAAACAGCGACTCTATACAGATACAAACAGCCCTGAACCCTGAGTAAACAGTGACTCTATACACAGTTATACTGTACAGTCACACAGTGAGTGACCTTCACTCTGAATAAACAGTGACTCTGTACAGTTACAGAGTGAGAGCTCACTCGGAACAAACAGTGATTCTGTACAGTTACACAGTGAGTGACCCTCACTCTGAATATACAGAGACTCTGTACAGTTACACAGTGAGTGACCCTCACTCGGAATAAACAGTGATTCTGTACAGTGACACAGTGAGTGACCCTCACTCTGAATAAACAGTGATTCTGTACAGTTGCACAATGAGTGACCCTCACGCGGAATAAACAGTGATTCTCTACAATTAGACAGGCCCTGACCCTGAGTAAACAGTGACTCTATACAGTTACAGACAGACTCTGACCCCGAGTAAACAGTGACTCTATACAGATACAGACAGCCCTAACCCTGAGTAAACAGCGACTCTATACAGTTACAGACGGCCCTGACCCTGAGTAAACAGTGACTCTATACACAGTTATACTGTACAGTCACACAGTGAGTGACCCTCACTCTGAATAAACAGAGACTCTGTACAATTACACTGTGATTGACCCTCACCCTGAATAAACAGAGACTCTGTACAGTCACACAGTGAGTTACCCTCACTCTGAATACACAGAGACTCTGTACAGTCACACAGTGAGTGACCTTCACTCTGAATAAACAGTGACTCTGTACAGTTACACAGTGAGTGACCCTCACCCTGAATAAACAGTGACTCTGTACAGTTACACAGTGAGTGACCCTCACCCTGAATATACAGAGACTCTGTACATTTACACAGCGAGTGACCCTCACTCTGAATAAACAGTGATTCTGTACAGTTACACAGTGAGTGACTCTGTACAGTTACACAGAGAGTGACCCTCACCCTGAATAAACAGTGACTCTCTACAGTTACACAGTGAGTGACCCTCACGCTGAGCACACAGTTACTCTGTACAGTTACACTGAGTGACCCTCACTCTGAATACAAGGTGTATCTGTACACTTACAAAGCAGACCTCAACCTGAATATTTACACTTAACTGTTACTAAGAAATAGGCGCGACATTGATTAAACAGAGATTCAGTACAGTTACACTGTGAGTGACCCTCACTCTGAATATACAGTGATTCTGTACAGTTACACAGCGAGGGACTCTCACTCGGAATAAACAGTGTCTCCGTACAGTTTGACAGGCCCTGACCCTGAGTAAACAGTGACTCTATACAGTTACCGGCAGGCCCTGACCCTGAGTAAACAGTGAGTCTATACAGTTACAGACAGGCCCAGACCCTGAGTAAACAGTGACTCTATACAGATACAGACAGGCCCTGACCCTGAGTAAACAGTGACCCTATACATTTACAGACAGGCCCTGACCCCGAGTAAACACTGACCCTATACAGGTACAGACAGGCCCTGACCCTGAGTAAACACTGATTCTATACAGTTACAGACAGGCCCTGACCCTGAGTAAACAGCGACTCTATACAGTTACAGACAGGCCCTGACACTGAGTAAACAGCGACTCTATACAGTTACAGACAGACCCTGACCCTGAGTAAACAGTGACTCTATACAGTTACAGACAGGCCCTGACCCGGAGTAAACAGCGACTCTATACAGTTACAGACAGGCCCTGACCCCGAGTAAACAGCGACTCTATACAGTTACAGACAGGCCCTGACCCCGAGTAAACAGCGACTCTATACAGATACAAACAGCCCTGAACCCTGAGTAAACAGTGACTCTATACACAGTTATACTGTACAGTCACACAGTGAGTGACCGTCACTCTGAATAAACAGTGACTCTGTACAGTTACACAGTGAGAGACCCTCACTCTGAATAAACAGTGACTCTGTACAGTTACACAGTGAGTGACCCTCACCCTGAATAAACAGTGACTCTGTACAGTTACACAGTGAGTGACCCTCACCCTGAATAAACAGTGACTCTGTACAGTTACACAGTCAGTGATCCTCACCCTGAATAAACAGTAACCCTCACCCTGAATATACAGAGACTCTGTACATTTACACAGCGAGTGACCCTCACTCTGAATAAACAGTGATTCTGTACAGTTACACAGAGAGTGACCCTCACCCTGAATAAACAGTGACTCTCTACAGTTACACAGTGAGTGACCCTCACCCTGAACACTCAGTGACTCTGTACAGTTACACAGTGAGAGCTCACTCGGAACAAACAGTGATTCTGTACAGTTACACAGTGAGTGACCCTCACTCTGAATATACAGAGACTCTGTACAGTTACATAGTGAGTGACCCTCACTCTGAATAAACAGTGATTCTGTACAGTGACACAGTGAGTGACCCTCACTCTGAATAAACAGTGATTCTGTACAGTTGCACAATGAGTGACCCTCACGCGGAATAAACAGTGATTCTCTACAATTAGACAGGCCCTGACCCTGAGTAAACAGTGACTCTATACAGTTACAGACAGACTCTGACCCCGAGTAAACAGTGACTCTATACAGATACAGACAGCCCTAACCCTGAGTAAACAGCGACTCTATACAGTTACAGACGGCCCTGACCCTGAGTAAACAGTGACTCTATACACAGTTATACTGTACAGTCACACAGTGAGTGACCCTCACTCTGAATAAACAGAGACTCTGTACAATTACACTGTGATTGACCCTCACCCTGAATAAACAGAGACTCTGTACAGTCACACAGTGAGTTACCCTCACTCTGAATACACAGAGACTCTGTACAGTCACACAGTGAGTGACCTTCACTCTGAATAAACAGTGACTCTGTACAGTTACACTGAGTGACCCTCACTCTGAATACAAGGTGTATCTGTACACTTACAAAGCAGACCTCAACCTGAATATTTACACTTAACTGTTACTAAGAAATAGGCGCGACATTGATTAAACAGAGATTCAGTACAGTTACACTGTGAGTGACCCTCACTCTGAATATACAGTGATTCTGTACAGTTACACAGCGAGGGACTCTCACTCGGAATAAACAGTGTCTCCGTACAGTTAAACAGGCCCTGACCCTGAGTAAACACTGATTCTATACAGTTACAGACAGGCCCTGACCCTGAGTAAACAGCGACTCTATACGGTTACAGACAGGCCCTGACCCTGAGTAAACACTGATTCTATACAGTTACAGACAGGCCCTGACCCTGAGTAAACAGTGACTCTATACAGTTACAGACAGGCCCTGACCCTGAGTAAACACTGATTCTATACAGTTACAGACAGGCCCTGACCCTGAGTAAACAGCGACTCTATACAGTTACAGACAGGCCCTGACACTGAGTAAACAGCGACTCTATACAGTTACAGACAGGCTCTGACCCCGAGTAAACACTGATTCTATACAGTTACAGACAGGCCCTGACCCTGAGTAAACACTGATTCTATACAGTTACAGACAGGCCCTGACCCTGAGTAAACAGTGACTCTATACAGTTACAGACAGGCCCTGACCCTGAGTAAACAGTGACTCTATACAGTTACAGGCAGGCCCTGACCCTGAGTAAACAGTGACTCTATACAGTTACAGACAGGCCCTGACCCTGAGTAAACAGTGACTCTATACAGATACAGACAGCCCTGACCCTGAGTAAACAGTGACTCTATACAGTTACAGACAGGCCCTGACCCTGAGTAAACAGTGACTCTATACAGTTACAGACAGGCTCTCACTCTGAGTAAACAGTGACTCTATACAGTTACAGACAGGCCCTGACCCTGAGTAAACAGTGACTCTATACAGTTACAGACAGGCCCTGACCCCGAGTAAACAGTGACTCTATACAGTTACAGACAGACCCTGACCCTGAGTAAACAGTGACTCTATACAGATACAGACAGCCCTGACCCTGAGTAAACAGTGACTCTATACAGTTACAGACAGGCCCTGACCCTGAGTAAACAGTGACTCTGTACAGTTACAGACAGTCCCTGACCCCGAGTAAACACTGACTCTATACAGTTACAGACAGGCCCTGACCCTGAGTAAACAGTGATTCTATACAGTTACAGACAGGCCCTGACCCTGAGTAAACAGTGACTCTATACAGTTACAGACAGTCCCTGACCCCGAGTAAACACTGACTCTATACATTTACAGATAGGCCCTGACCCTGAGTAAACAGTGACTCTATACAGTTACAGACAGACCCTGACCCTGAGTAAACACTGATTCTATACAGTTACAGACAGACCCTGACCCTGAGTAAACACTGATTCTATACAGTTACAGACAGGCCCTGACCCTGAGTAAACAGGGACTCTATACAGATACAGACAGGCCCTGACACCGAGTAAACAGTGACTCTATACAGTTACAGACAGCTCTGACCCTGAGTAAACAGCGACTCTATACAGTTAAAGACAGGCCCAGACCCTGAGTAAACACTGATTCTATACAGTTACAGACAGGCCCTGACCCTGAGTAAACAGTGACTCTATACAGTTACAGACAGGCCCTGACCCTGAGTAAACACTGATTCTATACAGTTACAAACAGGCCCTGACCCTGAGTAAACAGTGACTCTATACAGTTACAGACAGGCCCTGACCCTGAGTAAACAGTGACTCTATACAGTTACAGACAGGCCCTGACCCTGAGTAAACAGTGACTCTATACAGTTACAGACAGGCCCTGACCCCGAGTAAACACTGATTCTATACAGTTACAGACAGACCCTGACCCTGAGTAAACAGCGACTCTATACAGCTACAGACAGACCCTGACCCTGAGTAAACAGTGACTCTATACAGTTACAGACAAGCCCTGACCCTGAGTAAACAGTGACTCTATACAGTTACAGACAGGTCCTGACACTGAGTAAACAGCGACTCTATACAGTTACAGACAGGCCCTGACACTGAGAAAACAGCGACTCTGTAAGTTACAGACAGGCCCTGACCCCGAGTAAACACTGATTCTATACAGTTACAGACAGACCCTGACCCTGAGTAAACAGTGACTCTGTACAGTTACAGACAGGCCCTGACCCTGAGTAAACAGTGACTCTATACAGTTACAGACAGGCCCTGACCCTGAGTAAACAGCGTCTCTATACAGTTACAGACAGACCCTGACCCTGAGTAAACAGTGACTCTATACAGTTACAGACAGGCCCTGACCCGGAGTAAACAGCGACTCTATACAGTTACAGACAGGCCCTGACCCCGAGTAAACAGCGACTCTATACAGTTACAGACAGGCCCTGACCCCGAGTAAACAGCGACTCTATACAGATACAAACAGCCCTGAACCCTGAGTAAACAGTGACTCTATACACAGTTATACTGTACAGTCACACAGTGAGTGACCCTCACTCTGAATATACAGAGACTCTGTATAGTTACACAGTGAGAGACCGTCACTCTGTATAAACAGTGATTCTGTACAGTTACACAGTGAGAGACCCTCACTCTGAATAAACAGTGACTCTGTACAGTTACACAGTGACCCTCACTCTGAATAAACAGTGACTCTGTACAGTTACACAGTGAGTGACCCTCACTCTGAATAAACAGTGACTCTGTACAGTTACACAGTCAGTGATCCTCACCCTGAATAAACAGTAACCCTCACCCTGAATAAACAGAGACTCTGTACATTTACACAGCGAGTGACCCTCACTCTGAATAAACAGTGATTCTGTACAGTTACACAGTGAGTGACTCTGTACAGTTACACAGAGAGTGACCCTCACCCTGAATAAACAGTGACTCTCTACAGTTACACAGTGAGTGACCCTCACCCTGAACACTCAGTGACTCTGTACAGTTACACAGTGAGAGCTCACTCGGAACAAACAGTGATTCTGTACAGTTACACAGTGAGTGACCCTCACTCTGAATATACAGAGACTCTGTACAGTTACATAGTGAGTGACCCTCACTCTGAATAAACAGTGATTCTGTACAGTGACACAGTGAGTGACCCTCACTCTGAATAAACAGTGATTCTGTACAGTTGCACAATGAGTGACCCTCACGCGGAATAAACAGTGATTCTCTACAATTAGACAGGCCCTGACCCTGAGTAAACAGTGACTCTATACAGTTACAGACAGACTCTGACCCCGAGTAAACAGTGACTCTATACAGATACAGACAGCCCTAACCCTGAGTAAACAGCGACTCTATACAGTTACAGACGGCCCTGACCCTGAGTAAACAGTGACTCTATACACAGTTATACTGTACAGTCACACAGTGATTGACCCTCACCCTGAATAAACAGAGACTCTGTACAGTCACACAGTGAGTTACCCTCACTCTGAATACACAGAGACTCTGTACAGTCACACAGTGAGTGACCTTCACTCGGAATAAACAGTGTCTCCGTACAGTTTGACAGGCCCTGACCCTGAGTAAACAGTGACTCTATACAGTTACCGGCAGGCCCTGACCCTGAGTAAACAGTGAGTCTATACAGTTACAGACAGGCCCAGACCCTGAGTAAACAGTGACTCTATACAGATACAGACAGGCCCTGACCCTGAGTAAACAGTGACCCTATACATTTACAGACAGGCCCTGACCCCGAGTAAACACTGACCCTATACAGCTACAGACAGGCCCTGACACCCAGTAAACAGTGACTCTATACAGTTACAGACAGGCCCTGACCCCGAGTAAACACTGATTCTATACATTTACAGACAGGCCCTGACCCTGAGTAAACAGTGACTCTATACAGTTACAGACAGTCCCAGACCCTGAGTAAACACTGATTCTATACAGTTACAGAGAGGCCCTGACCCTGAGTAAACAGTGACTCTATACAGTTACTGACAAGCCCTGACCCTGAGTAAACACTGATTCTATACAGTTACAGAGAGGCCCTGACCCTGAGTAAACAGTGACTCTATACAGTTACTGACAAGCCCTGACCCTGAGTAAACAGCAACTCTGTACAGTTACAGACAGGCCCTGACCCTGAGTAAACAGTGACTCTATACAGTTACAGACAGGCCCTGACACCGAGTAAACAGTGACTCTATACAGATACAGACAGGCTCTGACCCTGAGTAAACAGCGACTCTATACAGTTACAGACAGGCCCTGACCCTGAGTAAACACTGATTCTATACAGTTACAGACAGGCCCTGACCCCGAGTAAACAGTGACTCTATACAGTTACAGACAGGCCCTGACCCTGAGTAAACACTGATTCTATACAGTTACAGACAGGCCCTGACCCTGAGTAAACAGCGACTCTATACGGTTACAGACAGGCCCTGACCCTGAGTAAACACTGATTCTATACAGTTACAGACAGGCCCTGACCCTGAGTAAACAGTGACTCTATACAGTTACAGACAGGCCCTGACCCTGAGTAAACAGCGACTCTATACGGTTACAGACAGGCCCTGACCCTGAGTAAACACTGATTCTATACAGTTACAGACAGGCCCTGACCCTGAATAAACACTGATTCTATACAGTTACAGACAGGCCCTGACCCTGAGTAAACAGCGACTCTATACAGTTACAGACAGGCCCTGACACTGAGTAAACAGCGACTCTATACAGTTACAGACAGGCTCTGACCCCGAGTAAACACTGATTCTATACAGTTACAGACAGGCCCTGACCCTGAGTAAACAGTGACTCTATACAGTTACAGACAGGCCCTGACACTGAGTAAACACTGATTCTATACAGTTACAAACAGGCCCTGACCCTGAGTAAACAGTGACTCTATACAGTTACAGACAGGCCCTGACCCCGAGTAAACAGTGACTCTATACAGTTACAGACAGGCCCTGACCCCGAGTAAACACTGATTCTATACAGTTACAGACAGACCCTGACCCTGAGTAAACAGTGACTCTATACAGCTACAGACAGACCCAGACCCTGAGTAAACAGTGACTCTATACAGTTACAGACAGGCCCTGACCCTGAGTAAACAGTGACTCTATACAGTTACAGACAGGCTCTGACCCTGAGTAAACAGTGACTCTGTACAGTTACAGACAGTCCCTGACCCCGAGTAAACACTGACTCTATACAGTTACAGACAGGCCCTGACCCTGAGTAAACAGTGATTCTATACAGTTACAGACAGGCCCTGACCCTGAGTAAACAGTGACTCTATACAGTTACAGACAGTCCCTGACCCCGAGTAAACACTGACTCTATACATTTACAGATAGGCCCTGACCCTGAGTAAACAGTGACTCTATACAGTTACAGACAGGCCCTGACCCTGAGTAAACAGCGACTCTATACAGTTACAGACAAGCCCTGACCCTGAGTAAACACTGATTCTATACAGTTACAGACAGACCCTGACCCTGAGTAAACACTGATTCTATACAGTTACAGACAGGCCCTGACCCTGAGTAAACAGGGACTCTATACAGTTACAGACAGGCCCTGACCCTGAGTAAACAGTGACTCTATACAGTTACAGACAAGCCCTGACCCTGAGTAAACAGTGACTCTATACAGTTACAGACAGGTCCTGACACTGAGTAAACAGCGACTCTATACAGTTACAGACAGACCCTGACCCTGAGTAAACAGTGACTCTGTACAGTTACAGACAGGCCCTGACCCTGAGTAAACAGTGACTCTATACAGTTACAGACAGGCCCTGACCCTGAGTAAACAGCGTCTCTATACAGTTACAGACAGACCCTGACCCTGAGTAAACAGTGACTCTATACAGTTACAGACAGGCCCTGACCCGGAGTAAACAGCGACTCTATACAGTTACAGACAGGCCCTGACCCCGAGTAAACAGCGACTCTATACAGTTACAGACAGGCCCTGACCCCGAGTAAACAGCGACTCTATACAGATACAAACAGCCCTGAACCCTGAGTAAACAGTGACTCTATACACAGTTATACTGTACAGTCACACAGTGAGTGACCCTCACTCTGAATAAACAGTGACTATGTACAGTTACACAGAGTGTGACCCTCACTCTGAATATACAGAGACTCTGTATAGTTACACAGTGAGAGACCGTCACTCTGTATAAACAGTGATTCTGTACAGTTACACAGTGAGAGACCCTCACTCTGAATAAACAGTGACTCTGTACAGTTACACAGTGAGTGACCCTCACCCTGAATAAACAGTAACCCTCACCCTGAATATACAGAGACTCTGTACATTTACACAGCGAGTGACCCTCACTCTGAATAAACAGTGATTCTGTACAGTTACACAGTGAGTGACTCTGTACAGTTACACAGAGAGTGACCCTCACCCTGAATAAACAGTGACTCTCTACAGTTACACAGTGAGTGACCCTCACCCTGAACACTCAGTGACTCTGTACAGTTACACAGTGAGAGCTCACTCGGAACAAACAGTGATTCTGTACAGTTACACAGTGAGTGACCCTCACTCTGAATAAACAGTGACTCTGTACAGTTACACAGTGAGTGACCCTCACTCTGAATAAACAGTGATTCTGTACAGTTACACAGTGAGTGACCCTCACTCTGAATAAACAGTGACTCTGTACAGTTACACAGTGAGTGACCCTCACTCTGAATATACAGAGACTCTGTACAGTTACACAGTGAGTGACCCTCACTCTGAATAAACAGTGATTCTGTACAGTGACACAGTGAGTGACCCTCACTCTGAATAAACAGTGATTCTGTACAGTTGCACAATGAGTGACCCTCACGTGGAATAAACAGTGATTCTCTACAATTAGACAGGCCCTGACCCTGAGTAAACAGTGACTCTATACAGTTACAGACAGACTCTGACCCCGAGTAAACAGTGACTCTATACAGATACAGACAGCCCTAACCCTGAGTAAACAGCGACTCTATACAGTTACAGACGGCCCTGACCCTGAGTAAACAGTGACTCTATACACAGTTATACTGTACAGTCACACAGTGAGTGACCCTCACTCTGAATAAACAGAGACTCTGTACAATTACACTGTGATTGACCCTCACCCTGAATAAACAGAGACTCTGTACAGTCACACAGTGAGTTACCCTCACCCTGAATAAACAGTGACTCTGTACAGTTACACAGTGAGTGACCCTCACCCTGAATATACAGAGACTCTGTACATTTACACAGCGAGTGACCCTCACTCTGAATAAACAGTGATTCTGTACAGTTACACAGTGAGTGACACTTTACAGTTACACAGAGAGTGACCCTCACCCTGAATAAACAGTGACTCTCTACAGTTACACAGTGAGTGACCCTCACTCTGAGCACACAGTTACTCTGTACAGTTACACTGAGTGACCCTCACTCTGAATACAAGGTGTATCTGTACACTTACAAAGCAGACCTCAACCTGAATATTTACACTTAACTGTTACTAAGAAATAGGCGCGACATTGATTAAACAGAGATTCAGTACAGTTACACTGTGAGTGACCCTCACTCTGAATATACAGTGATTCTGTACAGTTACACAGCGAGGGACTCTCACTCGGAATAAACAGTGTCTCCGTACAGTTTGACAGGCCCTGACCCTGAGTAAACAGTGACTCTATACAGTTACCGGCAGGCCCTGACCCTGAGTAAACAGTGAGTCTATACAGTTACAGACAGGCCCAGACCCTGAGTAAACAGTGACTCTATACAGATACAGACAGGCCCTGACCCTGAGTAAACAGTGACCCTATACATTTACAGACAGGCCCTGACCCCGAGTAAACACTGACCCTATACAGGTACAGACAGGCCCTGACACCCAGTAAACAGTGACTCTATACAGTTACAGACAGGCCCTGACCCCGAGTAAACACTGATTCTATACATTTACAGACAGGCCCTGACCCTGAGTAAACAGTGACTCTATACAGTTACAGACAGTCCCAGACCCTGAGTAAACACTGATTCTATACAGTTACAGAGAGGCCCTGACCCTGAGTAAACAGTGACTCTATACAGATACAGACAGGCTCTGACCCTGAGTAAACAGCGACTCTATACAGTTACAGACAGTCCCAGACCCTGAGTAAACACTGATTCTATACAGTTACAGAGAGGCCCTGACCCTGAGTAAACACTGATTCTATACAGTTACAGACAGGCCCTGACCCTGAGTAAACAGTGACTCTATACAGTTACAGACAAGCCCTGACCCTGAGTAAACAGTGACTCTATACAGTTACAGACAGGTCCTGACACTGAGTAAACAGCGACTCTATACAGTTACAGACAGGCCCTGACCCGGAGTAAACAGCGACTCTATACAGTTACAGACAGGCCCTGACCCCGAGTAAACAGCGACTCTATACAGTTACAGACAGGCCCTGACCCCGAGTAAACAGCGACTCTATACAGATACAAACAGCCCTGAACCCTGAGTAAACAGTGACTCTATACACAGTTATACTGTACAGTCACACAGTGAGTGACCCTCACTCTGAATAAACAGTGACTATGTACAGTTACACAGAGAGTGACCCTCACTCTGAATATACAGAGACTCTGTATAGTTACACAGTGAGAGACCGTCACTCTGTATAAACAGTGATTCTGTACAGTTACACAGTGAGAGACCCTCACTCTGAATAAACAGTGACTCTGTACAGTTACACAGTGAGTGACCCTCACTCTGAATAAACAGTGACTCTGTACAGTTACACAGTCAGTGATCCTCACCCTGAATAAACAGTAACCCTCACCCTGAATATACAGAGACTCTGTACATTTACACAGCGAGTGACCCTCACTCTGAATAAACAGTGATTCTGTACAGTTACACAGTGAGTGACTCTGTACAGTTACACAGAGAGTGACCCTCACCCTGAATAAACAGTGACTCTCTACAGTTACACAGTGAGTGACCCTCACCCTGAACACTCAGTGACTCTGTACAGTTACACAGTGAGAGCTCACTCGGAACAAACAGTGATTCTGTACAGTTACACAGTGAGTGACCCTCACTCTGAATATACAGAGACTCTGTACAGTTACATAGTGAGTGACCCTCACTCTGTATAAAGACTCTGTACAGTTACACAGTGAGTGACCCTCACTCTGAATAAACAGTGATTCTGTACAGTGACACAGTGAGTGACCCTCACTCTGAATAAACAGTGATTCTGTACAGTTGCACAATGAGTGACCCTCACGTGGAATAAACAGTGATTCTCTACAATTAGACAGGCCCTGACCCTGAGTAAACAGTGACTCTATACAGTTACAGACAGACTCTGACCCCGAGTAAACAGTGACTCTATACAGATACAGACAGCCCTAACCCTGAGTAAACAGCGACTCTATACAGTTACAGACGGCCCTGACCCTGAGTAAACAGTGACTCTATACACAGTTATACTGTACAGTCACACAGTGAGTGACCCTCACTCTGAATAAACAGAGACTCTGTACAATTACACTGTGATTGACCCTCACCCTGAATAAACAGAGACTCTGTACAGTCACACAGTGAGTTACCCTCACCCTGAATAAACAGTGACTCTGTACAGTTACACAGTGAGTGACCCTCACCCTGAATATACAGAGACTCTGTACATTTACACAGCGAGTGACCCTCACTCTGAATAAACAGTGATTCTGTACAGTTACACAGTGAGTGACACTTTACAGTTACACAGAGAGTGACCCTCACCCTGAATAAACAGTGACTCTCTACAGTTACACAGTGAGTGACCCTCACTCTGAGCACACAGTTACTCTGTACAGTTACACTGAGTGACCCTCACTCTGAATACAAGGTGTATCTGTACACTTACAAAGCAGACCTCAACCTGAATATTTACACTTAACTGTTACTAAGAAATAGGCGCGACATTGATTAAACAGAGATTCAGTACAGTTACACTGTGAGTGACCCTCACTCACTCTGAATATACAGTGATTCTGTACAGTTACACAGCGAGGGACTCTCACTCGGAATAAACAGTGTCTCCGTACAGTTTGACAGGCCCTGACCCTGAGTAAACAGTGACTCTATACAGTTACCGGCAGGCCCTGACCCTGAGTAAACAGTGAGTCTATACAGTTACAGACAGGCCCAGACCCTGAGTAAACAGTGACTCTATACAGATACAGACAGGCCCTGACCCTGAGTAAACAGTGACCCTATACATTTACAGACAGGCCCTGACCCCGAGTAAACACTGACCCTATACAGGTACAGACAGGCCCTGACACCCAGTAAACAGTGACTCTATACAGTTACAGACAGGCCCTGACCCCGAGTAAACACTGATTCTATACATTTACAGACAGGCCCTGACCCTGAGTAAACAGTGACTCTATACAGTTACAGACAGTCCCAGACCCTGAGTAAACACTGATTCTATACAGTTACAGAGAGGCCCTGACCCTGAGTAAACAGTGACTCTATACAGTTACTGACAAGCCCTGACCCTGAGTAAACACTGATTCTATACAGTTACAGACAGGCCCTGACCCTGAGTAAACAGTGACTCTATACAGTTACAGACAAGCCCTGACCCTGAGTAAACAGTGACTCTATACAGTTACAGACAGGTCCTGACACTGAGTAAACAGCGACTCTATACAGTTACAGACAGGCCCTGACACTGAGAAAACAGCGACTCTGTACAGTTACAGACAGGCCCTGACCCCGAGTAAACACTGATTCTATACAGTTACAGACAGACCCTGACCCTGAGTAAACAGTGACTCTGTACAGTTACAGACAGGCCCTGACCCTGAGTAAACAGTGACTCTATACAGTTACAGACAGGCCCTGACCCTGAGTAAACAGCGTCTCTATACAGTTACAGACAGACCCTGACCCTGAGTAAACAGTGACTCTACACAGTTACAGACAGGCCCTGACCCCGAGTAAACAGCGACTCTATACAGTTACAGACAGGCCCTGACCCCGAGTAAACAGCGACTCTATACAGATACAAACAGCCCTGAACCCTGAGTAAACAGTGACTCTATACACAGTTATACTGTACAGTCACACAGTGAGTGACCCTCACTCTGAATAAACAGAGACTCTGTACAATTACACTGTGATTGATCCTCACCCTGAATAAACAGAGACTCTGTACAGTCACACAGTGAGTTACCCTCACTCTGAATACACAGAGACTCTGTACAGTCACACAGTGAGTGACCTTCACTCTGAATAAACAGTGACTCTGTACAGTTACACAGTGAGTGACCCTCACCCTGAATAAACAGTGACTCTGTACAGTTACACAGTGAGTGACCCTCACCCTGAATATACAGAGACTCTGTACATTTACACAGCGAGTGACCCTCACTCTGAATAAACAGTGATTCTGTACAGTTACACAGTGAGTGACTCTGTACAGTTACACAGAGAGTGACCCTCACCCTGAATAAACAGTGACTCTCTACAGTTACACAGTGAGTGACCCTCACTCTGAGCACACAGTTACTCTGTACAGTTACACTGAGTGACCCTCACTCTGAATACAAGGTGTATCTGTACACTTACAAAGCAGACCTCAACCTGAATATTTACACTTAACTGTTACTAAGAAATAGGCGCGACATTGATTAAACAGAGATTCAGTACAGTTACACTGTGAGTGACCCTCACTCTGAATATACAGTGATTCTGTACAGTTGCACAGCGAGGGACTCTCACTCGGAATAAACAGTGTCTCCGTACAGTTTGACAGGCCCTGACCCTGAGTAAACAGTGACTCTATACAGTTACCGGCAGGCCCTGACCCTGAGTAAACAGTGAGTCTATACAGTTACAGACAGGCCCAGACCCTGAGTAAACAGTGACTCTATACAGATACAGACAGGCCCTGACCCTGAGTAAACAGTGACCCTATACATTTACAGACAGGCCCTGACCCCGAGTAAACACTGACCCTATACAGGTACAGACAGGCCCTGACACCCAGTAAACAGTGACTCTATACAGTTACAGACAGGCCCTGACCCCGAGTAAACACTGATTCTATACATTTACAGACAGGCCCTGACCCTGAGTAAACAGTGACTCTATACAGTTACAGACAGTCCCAGACCCTGAGTAAACACTGATTCTATACAGTTACAGAGAGGCCCTGACCCTGAGTAAACAGTGACTCTATACAGTTACTGACAAGCCCTGACCCTGAGTAAACACTGATTCTATACAGTTACAGAGAGGCCCTGACCCTGAGTAAACAGTGACTCTATACAGTTACTGACAAGCCCTGACCCTGAGTAAACACTGATTCTATACAGTTACAGAGAGGCCCTGACCCTGAGTAAACAGGGACTCTATACAGTTACAGACAGGCCCTGACCCTGAGTAAACAGTGACTCTATACAGTTACAGGCAGGCCCTGACCCTGAGTAAACAGTGACTCTATACAGTTACAGACGACTCTATACAGTTACACACAAGCCCTGACCCCGAGTAAACACTGACCCTATACAGGTACAGACAGGCCCTGACACCCAGTAAACAGTGACTCTATACAGTTACAGACAGGCCCTGACCCCGAGTAAACACTGATTCTATACATTTACAGACAGGCCCTGACCCTGAGTAAACAGTGACTCTATACAGTTACAGACAGTCCCAGACCCTGAGTAAACACTGATTCTATACAGTTACAGAGAGGCCCTGACCCTGATTAAACAGTGACTCTATACAGTTACTGACAAGCCCTGACCCTGAGTAAACAGTGACTCTATACAGTTACAGAGAGGCCCTGACCCTGAGTAAACAGTGACTCTATACAGTTACTGACAAGCCCTGACCCTGAGTAAACACTGATTCTATACAGTTACAGAGAGGCCCTGACCCTGAGTAAACAGGGACTCTATACAGTTACAGACAGGCCCTGACCCTGAGTAAACAGTGACTCTATACAGTTACAGGCAGGCCCTGACCCGGAGTAAACAGTGACTCTATACAGTTACAGACGACTCTATACAGTTACACACAAGCCCTCACCCTGAGTAAACAGCAACTCTGTACGGTTACAGACAGGCCCTGACCCTGAGTAAACAGTGACTCTATACAGTTACAGACAGGCCCTGACACCGAGTAAACAGTGACTCTATACAGATACAGACAGGCTCTGACCCTGAGTAAACAGCGACTCTATACAGTTACAGACAGGCCCTGACCCTGAGTAAACACTGATTCTATACAGTTACAGACAGGCCCTGACCCTGAGTAAACAGCGACTCTATACAGTTACAGACAGGCCCTGACACTGAGTAAACAGCGACTCTATACAGTTACAGACAGGCTCTGACCCCGAGTAAACACTGATTCTATACAGTTACAGACAGGCCCTGACCCTGAGTAAACAGTGACTCTATACAGTTACAGACACGCCCTGACACTGAGTAAACACTGATTCTATACAGTTACAAACAGGCCCTGACCCTGAGTAAACAGTGACTCTATACAGTTACAGACAGGCCCTGACCCCGAGTAAACAGTGACTCTATACAGTTACAGACAGGCCCTGACCCCGAGTAAACACTGATTCTATACAGTTACAGACAGACCCTGACCCTGAGTAAACAGTGACTCTATACAGCTACAGACAGACCCAGACCCTGAGTAAACAGTGACTCTATACAGTTACAGACAGGCCCTGACCCTGAGTAAACAGTGACTCTATACAGTTACAGACAGGCTCTGACCCTGAGTAAACAGTGACTCTGTACAGTTACAGACAGTCCCTGACCCCGAGTAAACACTGACTCTATACAGTTACAGACAGGCCCTGACCCTGAGTAAACAGTGATTCTATACAGTTACAGACAGGCCCTGACCCTGAGTAAACAGTGACTCTATACAGTTACAGACAGGCCCTGACCCTGAGTAAACAGTGATTCTATACAGTTACAGACAGGCCCTGACCCTGAGTAAACAGTGACTCTATACAGTTACAGACAGTCCCTGACCCCGAGTAAACACTGACTCTATACATTTACAGATAGGCCCTGACCCTGAGTAAACAGTGACTCTATACAGTTACAGACAGGACCTGACCCTGAGTAAACAGCGACTCTATACAGTTACAGACAAGCCCTGACCCTGAGTAAACACTGATTCTATACAGTTACAGACAGACCCTGACCCTGAGTAAACACTGATTCTATACAGTTACAGACAGGCCCTGACCCTGAGTAAACAGGGACTCTATACAGTTACAGACAGGCCCTGACCCTGAGTAAACAGTGACTCTATACAGTTACAGACGACTCTATACAGTTACACACAAGCCCTCACCCTGAGTAAACAGCAACTCTGTACAGTTACAGACATGCCCTGACCCTGAGTAAACAGTGACGCTATACAGTTACAGACAGGCCCTGACACCGAGTAAACAGTGACTCTATACAGATACAGACAGGCCCTGACCCTGAGTAAACAGTGACTCTATACAGTTAAAGACAGGCCCAGACCCTGAGTAAACACCGATTCTATACAGTTACAGACAGGCCCTGACCCTGAGTAAACAGTGACTCTATACAGTTACAGACAGGCCCTGACCCTGAGTAAACAGTGACTCTATACAGTTACAGACGACTCTATACAGTTACACTCAAGCCCTCACCCTGAGTAAACAGCAACTCTGTACAGTTACAGACAGGCCCTGACCCTGAGTAAACAGCGACTCTATACAGTTACAGACAGGCTCTGACCCTGAGTAAACAGTGACTCTATACAGTTAAAGACAGGCCCTGACCCTGACTAAACAGTGACTCTGTACAGTTACAGACAGTCCCTGACCCCGAGTAAACACTGACTCTATACAGTTACAGACAGGCCCTCACCCTGAGTAAACTGTGACTCTATACAGTTACACACAGGCCCTGACACTGAGTAAACAGCGACTCTATACAGTTACAGACAGGCTCTGACCCTGAGTAAACAGTGACTCTATACAGTTACAGACAGTCCCTGACCCCGAGTAAACACTGACTCTATACAGTTACAGACAGGCCCTGACCCTGAGTAAACAGTGACTCTATACAGTTACAGACAGGCCCTGACCCTGAGTAAACAGCGACTCTATACAGTTACAGACAGGCCCTCACCCTGAGTAAACAGTGACTCTATACAGTTAAAGACAGGCCCTGACCCTGACTAAACAGTGACTCTATACAGTTACAGACAGGCCCTGACCCTGAGTAAACAGTGACTCTATACAGTTACAGACAGACACTGACCCTCAGTAAACAGTGACTCTATACAGTTACAGACAGGCCCTGATACTGAGTAAACAGTGACTCTACAGAGTTACAGACAGGCCCTGACCCCGAGTAAACACTGACTCTACACAGATACAGACAGCCCTGACCCTGAGTAAGGAGTGACTCTATACAGTTACAGACAGGCCCTGACCCTGAGTAAACAGCAACTCTATACAGTTACAGACAGCCCTGACTCTGAGTAAACAGTGACTCTATACAGTTACAGACGACTCTATACAGTTACAGACAGGCACTGACCCTGAGTAAACAGCGACTCTATACAGTTACAGACAGGCCCTAACCCTGAGTAAACAGTGACTCTATACAGTTACAGACAGGCCCTGACCCTGAGTAAACAGCGACTCTGTACAGTTATAGACAGGCCCTGACCCCGAGTAAACACTGATTCTATACAGTTACAGACAGGCCCTGACCCTGAGTAAACAGCGACTCTATACAGTTACAGACAGGCCCTGACCCTGAGTAAACAGTGACTCTGTACAGTTACAGACAGTCCCTGACCCCGAGTAAACGCTGACTCTATACAGATACAGACAGCCCTGACCCTGAGTAAACAGTGAGTCTACAGAGTTACAGACAGGCCCTGACCCCGAGTAAACACTGACTCTATACAGATACAGACAGCCCTGACCCTGAGTAAACAATGACTCTATACAGTTACAGACAGGCCCTGACCCTGAATAAACAGTGACTCTATACAGTTACATGCAGCCCCTGACCCTGAGTAAACAGTGACTCTATACAGTTACAAGCAGGCCCTGACCCTGAGTAAACAGCGACTCTATACAGTTACAGGCAGGCCCTGACCCTGAGTAAGCAGTGACTCTATACAGTTACAGACAGGCCCTGACCCTGAGTAAACAGTGACTCTATACAGTTACAGACAGGCCCTGACCCTGGGTAAACAGTGACTCTATACAGTTACAGACAGCTCTGACCCTGAGTAAACAGCGACTCTATACAGTTACAGACAGGCTCTGACCCTGAGTAAACAGTGACTCAATACAGTTACAGGCAGGCCCTGACCCTGAGTAAACAGCGACTCTATACAGTTACAGACAGGCACTGACCCTGAGTAAACAGTGACTCTATACAGTTACAGGCAGGCCGTGACGCTGAGTAAACAGCGACTCTATACAGTTACAGACAGGCCCTGACCCTGAATAAACAGTGCCTCTGTACAGTTACACAGTGAGTGACCCTGACCCTGAATAAACAGAGACTCTGTACAGTTACACAGTGAGTGACCCTCACCCTGAATAAACAGTGACTCTCTACATTCACACAGTGAGTGACCCTGACCCTGAATAAACAGTGACTCTGTACAGTTACACAGTGATTGACCCTGACCCTGAGTAAACAGTGACTCTATACAGTTACACAGTGAGTGACCCACACTCTGAATAAACAGTACTCTGTACAGTTACACAGCAAGTGACCCTCACCCGGAATAAACAGAGAGAGTACAGTTACACAGTGAGTGACCCTCCCTCTGAATACACAGTGTATCTGTATTGTTACAAACCAGAGTTCACACAGAATTGCCTGGCTTAACTTTTGCAAATGGCCCACCACATTGATTAAACAGTTTCTAAACAGTTATACTATGAGAGACACATACTCGGAATAAGCAGTAACTCTGTACAGTTACACAGCGAGTGACCCGCACTCTGACCACACAGTGACTCTGTACAGTTACAGCGTGAGTGACCCTCACTCTGAATACACGGTGTATCTGTACAGTCACAAAGCAGACCTCAACCTGAATATTTAGAGTGAACTGTTACTAAGAAATAGGCGCCACATTGAATAAACAGTGATTCTGTACAGTTATACTGTGAGTGACCCTCACTCTGAATAAACAGTGGTTCTGTACAGTTACACAGTGAGTGACCCTCACCCTGAATAAACAGTGACTCCGTACAGTTTGACAGGGCCTCACTCTGAATAAACAGTGATCCTGTACAGTTGCACAATGAGTGACCCTCACGCGGAATAAACAGTGATTCTGTACAATTAGACAGGCCCTGACCCTGAGTAAACAGTGACACTATACAGTTACAGGCATGCCCTGACCCTGAGTAAACAGCGACTCTATACAGTTACAGAAAGCTCTGACCCTGAGTAAACAGTGACTCTATACAGTTACAGACGACTCTATACAGTTACAGACAAGCCCTCACCCTCAGTAAACAGCGACTCTATACAGTTACAGACAGGCCCTGACCCTGAGTAAACAGTGACTCTATACAGTTACAGACAGGCCCTGACCCTGAGTAAACAGTGACTCTATACAGTTACAGACAGGCCCTGACCCTGAGTAAACAGTGACTCTATACAGTTACAAACAGGCTCTGACCCTGAGTAAACAGTGACTCTATACAGTTACAGACAGCTCTGACCCTGAGTAAACAGCGACTCTATACAGTTACAGACAGGCCCTGACCCTGAGTAAACACTGATTCTATACAGTTACAGACAGGCTCTGACCCTGAGTAAACAGTGACTCTATACAGTTACAGGCAGGCCCTGACCCTGAGTAAACAGCGACTCTATACAGTTACAGGCAGGCCCTGACCCTGAGTAAACAGTGACTCTGTACAGTTACACAGTGATTGACCCTGACCCTGAATAAACAGAGACTCTGTACAGTTACACAGTGATTGACCCTCACCCTGAATAAACAGTGTCTCTGTACAGTTACACAGTGAGTGACCCTCACTCTGAATAAACAGTGACTCTATACAGTTACAGACGACTCTATACAGTTACAGACACGCCCTGACCCTGAGTAAACAGTGACTCTATACAGTTACACAGTGAGTGACCCACACTCTGAATAAACAGTGACTCTGTACAGTTACACAGCAAGTGACCTTCACCCGGAATAAACAGAGAGTGTACCGTTACACATTGAGTGACCCTCCCTCTGAATACACAGTGTATCTGTATTGTTACAAACCAGAGTTCACACAGAATTGCCTGGCTTAACTTTTGCAAATAGCCCACCACATTGATTAAACAGTTTCTAAACAGTCATACTATGAGAGACACATACTCGGAATAAGCAGTAACTCTGTACAGTTACACAGCGAGTGACCCACACTCTGAACACACAGTGACTCTGTACAGTTACAGAGTGACTGACCCTCACTCTGAATACTCTGTGTATCTGTACAGTCACAAAGCAGACCTCAACCTGAACATTTAGACTGAACTGTTACTAAGAAATAGGCGCCACATTGAATAAACAGTGATTCTGTACAGCTGCACAATGACTGACCCTCACGCGGAATAAACAGTGATTCTGTACAATTAGACAGGCCCTGACCCTGAGTAAACAGTGACACTATACAGTTACAGGCACGCCCTGACCCTGAGTAAACAGCGACTCTATATAGTAACAGACAGCTCTGACCCTGAGTAAACAGCGACTCTATACAGTTACAGACAGCTCTAACCCTGAGTAAACAGCGACTCTATACAGTTACAGGCAGGCCCTGACCCTGAGTAAACAGTGACTCTATACAGTTACAGACGACTCTATACAGTTACAGACAAGCCCTCACCCTGAGTAAACAGCGACTCTATACAGTTACAGACAGGCCCTGACCCTGAGTAAACAGTGACTCTATACAGTTGCACAGTGAGTGACCCTTACTCTGAATAAACAGTGATTCTGTACAGTTACACAGTGAGTGACCCTCACCCTGAATAAACAGTGACTCCGTACAGTTTGACAGGGCCTCACTCTGAATAAACAGTGATTCTGTACAGTTGCACAATGAGTGACCCTCACGCGGAATAAACAGTGATTCTGTACAATTAGACAGGCCCTGACCCTGAGTAAACAGTGACACTATACAGTTACAGGCACGCCCTGACCCTGAGTAAACAGCGACTCTATACAGTTACAGACAGCTCTGACCCTGAGTAAACAGCGACTCTATACAGTTACAGGCAGGCCCTGACCCTGAGTAAACAGTGACCCTATACAGTTACAGGCAGGCCCTGACCCTGAGTAAACAGTGACTCTATACAGTTACAGACGACTCTATACAGTTACAGACAAGCCCTCACCCTGAGTAAACAGTGACTCTATACAGTTACAGACAGGCCCTGACCCTGAGTAAACAGTGACTCTATACAGTTACAGACAGGCCCTGACCCTGAGTAAACTGTGACTCTGTACAGTTACACAGTGATTGACCCTGACCCTGAATAAACAGTGTCTCTGTACAGTTACACAGTGATTGACCCTGACCCTGAATAAACAGTGTCTCTGTACAGTTACACAGTGATTGACCCTGACCCTGAATAAACAGTGTCTCTGTACAGTTACACAGTGAGTGACCCTCACTCTGAATAAACAGTGACTCTGTACAGTTACACAGCAAGTGACCTTCACCCGGAATAAACAGAGAGTGTACCGTTACACAGTGAGTGACCCTCCCTCTGAATACACAGTGTATCTGTATTGTTACAAACCAGAGTTCACACAGAATTGCCTGGCTTAACTTTTGCAAATAGCCCACCACATTGATTAAACAGTTTCTAAACAGTTATACTATGAGAGACACATACTCGGAATAAGCAGTAACTCTGTACAGTTACACAGCGAGTGACCCGCACTCTGAACACACAGTGACTCTGTACAGTTACAGAGTGACTGACCCTCACTCTGAATACACGGTGTATCTGTACAGTCACAAAGCAGACCTCAACCTGAATATTTAGACTGAACTGTTACTAAGAAATAGGCGCCACATTGAATAAACAGTGATTCTGTACAGTTATACTGTGAGTGACCCTCACTCTGAATAAACAGTGAATCTGTACAGTTACACACTGTGTAACCCTCACCCTGAATAAACAGTGACTCCGCACAGTTTGACTGGGCCTCACTCTGAATAAACAGTGATTCTGTACAGTTGCACAATGAGTGACCCTCACGCGGAATAAACAGTGATTCTGTACAATTAGACAGGCCCTGACCCTGAGTAAACAGTGACTTCATACAGTTACAGGCAGGCCCTGACCCTGAGTAAACAGCGACTCTATACAGTTACAGACAGCTCTGACCCTGAGTAAACAGTGACTCTATACAGTTACAGACAGGCTCTGACCCTGAGTAAACAGTGACTCTATACAGTTCCAGACAGGCCCTGACCCTGAGTAAACAGTGACTCTGTACAGTTACAGACAGGCCCTGACCCCGAGTAAACAGTGACTCTATACAGTTACAGACAGGCCCTGACCCTGAGTAAACAGTGACTCTGTACAGTTACAGACAGGCCCTGACCCCGAGTAAACAGTGACTCTATACAGATAGAGAAAAGCCCAGACCCTGAGTAAACAGCGACTCGATACACTGTTATTCTATACAGTTACACAGTGAGTGACCCTCACTCTGAATACACGGTATATCTGTACAGTCACAAAGCAGACCTCAACCTGAATATTTAAACTGAACTGTTACTAAGAAATACGCGCTACATTGACTAAACAGTGATTCTGGACAGTTACACAGTGAGTGACCCTGACCCTGAATAAACAGAGACTCTGTACAGTTACACAGTGAGTGACCCTCACCCTGAATAAACATTGACTCTGTACAGTTACACAGTGAGAGACCGTCACTCTGAATAAACAGTGACCCTCTACAGTTACACAGTGAGTGACCCTCACTCTGAATAAACAGTGACTCTGTACAGTTACACAGCGTGGGACCCTCACTCTGAATAAACAGTGACTCTGTACAGTTACACAGCGTGGGACCCTCACTCTGAATAAACAGTGACTCTGTACAGTTACACAGTGAGTGACCCTCACTCTGAATACACTGTGTATCTGTACAGTCACACAGCAGACCTCAACCTGAATAATTAGACTGAACTGTTACTAAGAAATAGGCGCCACATTGAATAAATAGTGATTCTGTCGAGTTACACAGTGAGTGACCTTCACTCTGAATAAACAGTGATTCAGTACAGTTACACAGCGAGGGACCCTCATTCTGAATAAACAGTGACTCTGTACAGTTACACAGTGAGTGACCCTGACCCTGAATAAACAGAGACTCTGTACAGTTACACAGTGAGTGACCCTGACCCTGAATAAACAGTGACTCTGTACAGTTTGACAGGCCCTGACCCTGAGTAAACAGCGACTCGATACAGTTACAGACAGGCCCTGACCCTGAGTAAACAGTGACTCTATACAGTTACAGACAGGCTCTGACCCTGAGTAAACAGCGACTCTATACAGTTCCAGACAGGCCCTGACCCTGAGTAAACAGTGACTCTATACAGTTACAGACGACTCTATACAGTTACAGACAAGCCCTCACCCTGAATAAACAGCGACTCTATACAGTTACAGACAGGCCTGACCCTGAGGAAACAGCGACTCTATACAATTCCAGACAGGCCCCCACCCTGAGTAAACAGCGACTCTATACAGTTACACAGTGAGTGACCCTCACTCTGAATACATGGTGTATCTGTACAGTTACAAAGCAGACGTCAACCTGAATATTTAGACTGAACTGTTCCTAAGAAATAGGCGCCACATTGAATAAACAGTGATTCTGTACAGTTATACTGTGAGTGACCCTCACTCTGAATAAACAGTGACTCTGTACAGTTACACAGTGAGTGACCCTCACCCTGAATAAACAGTGACTCCGTACAGTTTGACAGGGCCTCACTCTGAAGAAACAGTGATTCTGTACAGTTGCACAATGAGTGACCCTCACACGGAATAAACAGTGATTCTGTACAATTAGACAGGCTCTGACCCTGAGTAAACAGTGACTCTATACAGTTACAGGCAGGCCCTGACCCTGAGTAAACAGCGACTCTATACAGTTACAGATAGCTCTGACCCTGAGTAAACAGCGACTCTATACATTTACAGACAGGCTCTCACTCTGAGTAAACAGTGACTCCATACAGTTACAGGCAGGCCCTGACCCTGAGTAAACAGCAACTCTATACAGTTACAGATAGCTCTGACCCTGAGTAAACAGCGACTCTATACATTTACAGACAGGCTCTCACTCTGAGTAAACAGTGACTCTATACAGTTACAGACAGGCCCTGACCCTGAGTAAACAGTGACTCTATACAGTTACACAGTGAGTGACCCACACTCTGAATAAACAGTGATTCTGTACAGTTACACAGCAAGTGACCCTCACCCGGAATAAACAGAGACTCTGTACAGTTACACAGTGAGTGACCCTCACCCTGAATAAACAGAGACTCTGTACAGTTTGACAGGCCCTCACTCTGAATAAACAGTGATTCTGTACAATTAGACAGGCCCTGACCCTGAGTAAACAGTGACTCTATACAGTTACAGACAGCCCGGACCCTGAGTAAACAGTGACTCTATACAGTTACAGACAGGCCCTGACCCTGAGTAAACAGCGACTCTATGCAGTTCCAGACAGGCCCTGACCCTGAGTAAACAGTGACTCTATACAGTTACAGACAAGCCCTGACCCTGAGTAAACAGTGATTCTATACAGTTCCAGACAGGCCCTGACCCTGAGTAAACAGTGACTCTATACAGTTACAGACAGGCCCTGATCCCGAGAAAACAGTAACTCTATACAGTTAGAGAAAAGCCCAGACCCTGAGTAAACAGCGACTCGATACACAGTAACTCTATACAGTTACACAGCGAGTGACCCTCACTCTGAACACACAGTGACTCTGTACAGTTACACAGTGAGTGACCCTCACTCTGAATACACGGTATATCTGTACAGTCACAAAGCAGACCTCAACCTGAATATTTAAACTGAACTGTTACTAAGAAATACGTGCTACATTGACTAAACAGTGATTCTGGACAGTTACACAGTGAGTGACCCTCACTCTGAATAAACAGTGACTCTGTACAGTTACACAGTGAGTGACCCTCACTCTGAATAAACAGTGACTCTGTACAGTTACACAGTGAGTGACCCTCACCCTGCATAAACAGAGACTCTGTACAGTCACACAGTGAGTGACCCTGACCCTGAATAAACAGAGACTCTGTACAGTTACACAGCGTGGGACCCTCACTCTGAATAAACAGTGACTCTGTACAGTTACACAGTGAGTGACCCTCACCCTGAATAAACAGTGACTCTGTACAGTTGCACAGCGTGGGACCCTCACTCTGAATAAACAGTGACTCTGTACAGTTACACAGTGAGTGACCGTCACTCTGAATAAACAGTGACCCTGTACAGTTACAAAGTGAGTGACCCTCACTCTGAATAAACAGTGACTCTGTACAGTTACACAGTGAGTGACCCTCACCCTGAACACTCAGTGACTATGTACAGTTACACAGAGAGTGACCCTCACTCTGAATAAACAGTGACTCTGTACAGTTACACAGTGAGTGACCGTCACTCTGAATAAACAGTGACCCTGTACAGTTACAAAGTGAGTGACCCTCACTCTGAATAAACAGTGACTCTGTACAGTTACACAGTGAGTGACCCTCACCCTGAACACTCAGTGACTATGTACAGTTACACAGAGAGTGACCCTCACTCTGAATAAACAGTGACTCTGTACAGTTACACAGTGAGTGACCGTCACTCTGAATAAACAGTGACCCTGTACAGTTACAAAGTGAGTGACCCTCACTCTGAATAAACAGTGACTCTGTACAGTTACAGTGAGTGACCCTCACCCTGAACACTCAGTGACTCTGTACAGTTACACAGTGAGTGACCCTCACTCTGAATAAACAGTGACTCTGTACAGTTACACAGTGAGTCACCGTTAAAGTCCTGCCCACCATTGAGCAGTGTCACCAGAGAGGAGCATTTGTCAATAGGGACCCCCACCAACCAGTTCACGCTCTCTTCTCGCTGCTGCCATCAGGAAGGAGGTACAGGAGCCTCCGGTCTCACACCACTAGGTTCAGGGACAGTTATTACCCCTCAACCAGAAGGGTTAACTTCATTCAGCCCATGTCTGAATGGGATTCCACAACTTACTGACTCACTTTTAGTGACTCCACAACCCATTTTCTTCAATATTTGTTACCTGTTGACTATTCTTTTGTTTTTTTATTATTATTTCTAATTTGGAGTTGCAGATAGTTGCTTTCTGAACAGTGACCTGTCTCAATTTTTTATTGTTTCTGTTCTGTTGCTTTGGATTCACTGTGAATGCCCGTCATGCAGGGCTGCATCTGGTGACATACCCATACGTCGACAACAAATTCACTTGAAACTTTGACGACCAAGTGGACAGTCAGAGACTTTTCCCCAGTGTGCAAATGGCTACTATGAGGGGGCTTAGTGTTAAGGTGATTGGAGGAAAGTATACGGGAAAGGGGAATGTCAGAGGAAAGTGTTCTTGTCTACACAGAGTGATGGGTACACAGAATGCCTTGCCAGGGTAGGCGGGAGAGACAGATACATTGGGGCAAGTTGTAAGAGATTCTTCGATAGGGACATGGACATTAGAAAAATGGAGGGAAGGCGCAGATTGATCTCACAGTAGCTTCAAAGATCAGCACAACATTTTGGGCTGAAGGGCCTGTACTGCACTCAGGGTCTAACACTACCTCGCCTTTTGTACGCTGCGTCTGTATTTAAAAGACCCAGTAGCGTTTCCAGCCGTGTCTTCACACAGTCCATCTGCACAGTTACACCCAGTTTCTGCACGTTCAGAAACGGCTGAGTCACTGCGCCGTGTCTCTCCTTTCCCCGCATTTACACTTCACGTTTCCCTTTTCCCAGTACTTAACAGACATTTATGCTCGTCCAGGGCTGAGGCCTGGACAGGTAGTTGTAGTCATAGAAATGTACAGCACTGTGACAGGCCCTTTGGCCCATCTGGTCCATGCTGAAACATTTAACCTGCCTACTCCCAGCAACCTGTACCAGGACCACAACCCTCCCATCCATGTACCTCCCCAAACTTCTCTAAAACATTGAAATTCAAATCACACGCACCGCTTGTGTTGGCAGCTCGTCCCACACTCTCACCACCCCCCGAGTGAAGAAGTTTCCCCTCATGTTCCCCTAAGACTTGTCCCCTTTAGCCCGTGACTTATAGTTCTCGTCCATCTATACCCTTCGCCACCCTATCAAAGAGAAACGTAGAAAACCTACAGCACAATACAGGCCCTTCAGCCCACAAAGCTGTGCCGAACATGTCCCTACCTTAGACCTACCCAGGCTTTACCCACAGCCCTCTATTTTTCTAAGCTCCATGTATCCATCCAGGAGTCTCTTAAAAGACTCTATCGTTTCCGTCTCCACCACCGTCACCGGCAGCCAATTCCACACACTCACCACTCTCTGCGTAAAAAAACTTGCCCCTGACATCTCCTCTGTACCTACTTCCAAGCACCTTAAAACTGTGCCCTTTCGTGTTAGCCATTTCAGCCCTGGGGAAAAGCCTCTGACTATCCACATATCAATGCCTCTTATCATCTTACACACCTCTATCAGGTCACCTCTCATCCTCCGTCGCTCCGAGGAGAAAAGACCAAGTTTACTCAACCTATTCTCCTAAGGCATCCTCCCCAATCCAGGCAACATCCTTGTGAATCTCCTCTGTACCCTTTCTACGGCTTCCACGTCCTTCCTGTAGTGAGGCGACCAGAACTGAGCAGGGGACTCCAAGTGGGGTCTGCAAGATTACCTCTCGGCTCTCCCCTCAATCTTCTACTTTGCAAGGAATAAAGTCCTCACCTATTCAATCTTTCAGTACAACTCATTCCTTCAGACCTGCCACTTCCTGCAGCTGTGTCTTCCCGATACCCCCTCCTACCTGCCTGTTGTATTTCTGAGTTTCAGGGCAAATGCCCCAAATTCACCCACATCCAGACAAATAATAAACAACACTATCAGTTAACACACACAAAATGCTGGTGGAACGCAGCAGGCCAGGCAGCATCTATAGGGAGAAGCACTGTCGACGTTTCGGGCCGAGACCCTTCGTCAGGACTAACTGAAAGGAAAGATAGTAAGAGATTTGAAAGTAGTGGGGGGAGGGAGAAATGTGAAATGATAGGAGAAGACCGGAGGGGTTGGGATGAAGCTGAGAGCTGGAAAGGTGATTGGCGAAAGCGATACAGAGCTGGAGAAGGGAAAGGATTTTGGGACGGGAGGCCTCAGGAGAAAGAAAGGGGGGGGGAGCACCAGAGGGAGATGGAGAACAGTATGTCAGGGTAAGAAGGGGAGGAGGTGCATTAACGGAAGTTAGAGAAGTCAATGTTCATGCCATCAGGTTGGAGGCTACCCAGCCGGTATATAAGGTTTTGTGCCCCCAACCTGAGTTTGGATTCATTTTGACAGTAGAGGAGGCCATGGATAGACATATCAGAATGGGAAGGGGATGTGGAATTAAAATGTGTGGCCACTGGGAGATCCTGCTTTCTCTGGCAGACCGAGCGTAGGTGTTCAGCAAAACAGTCTCCCAGTCTGCGTCGGGTCTCACCAATATATAAAAGGCCACACTGGGAGCACCGGACGCAGTATACCACACCAGCGGACTCACAGGTGAAGTGTCGCCTCACCTGGAAGGACTGTCTGGGGCCCTGAATGGTGGTGAGGGAGGAAGTGTAAGGGCAGGTGTAGCACTTGTTCCACTTACAAGGATAAGTGCCAGGAGGGAGATCAGTGGGAAGGGATGGGGGGGGGGGGGGGGGGGATGAGTGGACAAGGGATCCTTGCGGAAAGCAGAAGGGGGGGGGGGAGGGAAAGGTGTGCTTGATAATGGGATCACCATCAGTTCTCTTGTTGCCAGAATACTGGACTATTCCCTGCCTCTGACCGATCATACAAGCTGTTACAGACATCTCCGGGGTGCCGCTCTCAGTCAGACAGACCGTGACTGGGACGGCAGACGAGACCTCTTCAGAACTGCTGGTGGAATATGAAGACATATGATGGTCACTCAGAGACCCTGGTGGGGACTGAGGACGTACAGTCGGCAATCAGAGACCCTGGTGGAATCTGAGGATGCATGGTGGTCAGAGATCTTGGTGGGACCTGAGGACGTACGGTGGTCAGAGATCTTGGTGGGACCTGAGGACGTACGGTGGTCAGAGATCCTGGTGGGATCTGAGGACGTATGGTGGTCAGAGATCCTGATGGGATCTGAGGACGTATGGTGGTCAGAGATCCTGGTGGGATCTGAGGACGTACGGTGGTCAGAGATCCTGATGGGATCTGAGGATGCACGGTGGTCAGAGATCCTGGTGGGATCTGAGGACGTACGGTGGTCAGAGATCTTGGTGGGATCTGAGGATGCATGGTGGTCAGAGATCCTGGTGGGATCTGAGGACGTATGGTGGTCAGAGATCCTGATGGGATCTGAGGACGTATGGTGGTCAGAGATCCTGGTGGGATCTGAGGATGCACGGTGGTCAGAGATCCTGGTGGGGACTGAGGATGCACGGTGGTCAGAGATCCTGGTGGGATCTGAGGATGCACGGTGGTCAGAGATCCTGGTGGGAAATGCAAACATACAGTGGTCAGAGGTCCTGGTGGGAAATGCAAACATACGGTGGTCAGAGATCTTGGTGGGATCTGAGGATATACAGTTGTCACACAGAGATCCTGTTGGGATCTGAGAACGTTCGGAGGTCAATCAGAGATCCTGGTGGGATCTGAGGATGCACGGTGGTCAGAGATCCTGGTAGGATCTGAGGACGTATGGTGGTCAGAGATCTTGGTGGGATCTGAGGACGTATGGTGGTCAGAGATCCTGGTGGGAAATGTGGACGTATGGTGGTCAGAGATCTTGGTGGGATCTGAGGACGTACGGTGGTCAGAGATCCTGGTGGGAAATGCAAACATACAGTGGTCAGAGGTCCTGGTGGGAAATGCAAACATACGGTGGTCAGAGATCTTGGTGGGATCTGAGGATGTATGGTGGTCAGAGATCCTGGCGGGAAATGCAAACATACGGTGGTCAGAGATCCTGGTGGGATCTGAGGACGTACGGTGGTCAGAGATCTTGGTGGGACCTGAGGATGTACGGTGGTCAGAGATCTTGGTTGGATCTGAGGACCTACGGTGGTCAGAGATTTTGGTGGGACCTGAGGGTGTACAGTGGTCAGAGATCCTGGTGGGACCTGAGGACGTACGGTGGTCAGAGATCCTGGTGGGATCTGAGGACGTACAGTGGTCAGAGATCTTGGTGGGACCTGAGGACGTACGGTGGTCAGAGATCCTGGTGGGACCTGAGGACGTACGGTGGTCAGAGATCCTGGTGGGATCTGAGGACGTACGGTGGTCAGAGATCTTGGTTGGATCTGAGGACGTACGGTGGTCAGAGATCTTGGTTGGATCTGAGGACGTACGGTGGTCAGAGATCTTGGTGGGATCTGAGGACGTACGGTGGTCAGAGATCTTGGTGGGACCTGAGGACGTACAGTGGTCAGAGATCTTGGTGGGACCTGAGGACGTACGGTGGTCAGAGATCTTGGTGGGACATGAGGACGTACGGTGGTCAGAGATCTTGGTGGGACCTGAGGACGTACGGTGGTCAGAGATCTTGGTGGGACCTGAGGACGTACGGTGGTCAGAGATCTTGGTTGGATCTGAGGACGTACGGTGGTCAGAGATCTTGGTGGGATCTGAGGACGTACGGTGGTCAGAGATCTTGGTGGGATCTGAGGACGTACGGTGGTCAGAGATCCTGGTGGGATTTGAGGACGTACGGTGGTCAGAGATCTTGGTTGGATCTGAGGACGTACGGTGGTCAGAGATCTTGGTGGGATCTGAGGACGTACGGTGGTCAGAGATCTTGGTGGGACCTGAGGACGTACGGTGGTCAGAGATCTTGGTGGGACCTGAGGGTGTACGGTGGTCAGAGATCTTGGTGGGATCTGAGGACGTACGGTGGTCAGAGATCTTGGTGGGACCTGAGGACGTATGGTGGTCAGAGATCTTGGTTGGATCTGAGGACCTACGGTGGTCAGAGATCCTGGTGGGATCTGAGGACGTACGGTGGTCAGAGATCTTGGTTGGATCTGAGGACCTACGGTGGTCAGAGATCTTGGTGGGACCTGAGGACGTACGGTGGTCAGAGATCCTGGTGGGACCTGAGGACGTACGGTGGTCAGAGATCTTGGTGGGACCTGAGGACGTACGGTGGTCAGAGATCTTGGTGGGACCTGAGGTGTACAGTGGTCAGAGATCCTGGTGGGACCTGAGGACGTACGGTGGTCAGAGATCCTGGTGGGACCTGAGGACGTACGGTGGTCAGAGATCTTGGTGGGACCTGAGGACGTACGGTGGTCAGAGATCTTGGTGGGACCTGAGGACGTACGGTGGTCAGAGATCCTGGTGGGATCTGAGGACGTACGGTGGTCAGAGATCTTGGTGGGACCTGAGGACGTACGGTGGTCAGAGATCTTGGTGGGACCTGAGGACGTACGGTGGTCAGAGATCTTGGTGGGACCTGAGGACGTACTGTGGTCAGAGATCTTGGTGGGACCTGAGGACGTACGGTGGTCAGAGATCTTGGTGGGACCTGAGGACGTACGGTGGTCAGAGATCTTGGTGGGACCTGAGGACGTACGGTGGTCAGAGATCTTGGTGGGACCTGAGGACGTACGGTGGTCAGAGATCTTGGTGGGATCTGAGGACGTACGGTGGTCAGAGATCTTGGTGGGACCTGAGGACGTACGGTGGTCAGAGATCTTGGTTGGATCTGAGGACGTACGGTGGTCAGAGATCTTGGTGGGACCTGAGGACGTACGGTGGTTAGAGATCTTGGTGGGACCTGAGGACGTACGGTGGTCAGAGATCTTGGTGGGACCTGAGGACGTACGGTGGTCAGAGATCTTGGTGGGACCTGAGGACGTACGGTGGTCAGAGATCTTGGTGGGACCTGAGGACGTACGGTGGTCAGAGATCTTGGTGGGACCTGAGGACGTACGGTGGTCAGAGATCTTGGTGGGACCTGAGGACGTACGGTGGTTAGAGATCTTGGTGGGACCTGAGGACGTACGGTGGTCAGAGATCTTGGTGGGACCTGAGGACGTACGGTGGTTAGAGATCTTGGTGGGACCTGAGGACGTACGGTGGTCAGAGATCTTGGTGGGACCTGAGGACGTACGGTGGTCAGAGATCTTGGTGGGATCTGAGGACGTACGCTGGTCACTCAAGAGATCCCAGCTGCTCACTAAAAGCAGCAGGCTCACAGGGACAGACAGCCCCACAACACAGTAAGTCCACAACACAATCCCTGAATGCTCCCCGACCCAAATGAATCCCTAGCCATCCTCACGACTCCCACTATTCTCTGACCCTGACTACTAGCTCCTGACCAGACCACTGCCCCATCATCCCATCTTACCCCGTCCATCCCGACTCCAACCAAGGTCTCCTGACACCAAGCACTGCACCCCCAAACTGGCCACCGCCCACGACCTCCGACCCAATACCAGCTCACAAACGCGAACATCTCCTCCGATCCCAACAACACCACCACCCCCCCACCCTGCCTGTCTGCACTACTGCTCTCCCGACCCCAGCAATCCCCCGTCCGACCGCCCCCACCACGTGGGAGGTGCCTCGCCTCCCTCCTGGAACTGCAGGTGTCAGGCAAAAGCAGGCACATCTCTCCCTCTCACTAACCCTCTGCAAGCTTTCACCTCCTCCAGCCCCGACCCTCTCCTGCCTGAAGCGTAGGGCCCAGAGCTTCTCTCGGTGCGGCGGGGACTGTCCCGACTGCAGGGTAACTCTTCGTCCCGGGAGGGGTGAGGGGTGAAGACAAACCACAAGCTCACCTAACTGACAGTTCCTCCCCACCCCCGTGGTCCCAACTACCCACATACGGGCACCTCAAGTCTCCAGAAGTTCCTGTTTCACATTTATTTAACTGACTTACAGGATCTTATCTACGGAGAGATTTTATTTACAGGCCTGTCTGGCCCCTGGGAGCCACATCGACTCAGCAACCCAACAATTTAACCCCGGCCTAGTCACAGGACAATTTACAAAACAGTGATTAACCTACCAACCAGTACGCCTTTGGACAATGGGAGGAAACCCACCCAGTCGCAGGGAGAACGTACAGACTGAACTCCCGACTCCCCAAGCTGGGTAACTGGGGAACCCCCTCCTCCTCCTACCCCCCCCCCCTACCCCCAGAGTTAGAAAGCTCTGTCCCAGAAACCCAGCTTCGATCACCAACCCTGTACATAAAACCATCCGCTAAACTTGCCCTCTTCGCTGCTTCCACTGGCACTTTTGGGGCATCCGCATGTCACCCTGTCAGCAGACCCCCCCCCCCCCCACCCCACCGCAAGCCGGAAAGGAAAGAATTAAGACATGTACCTGGTCACCGGACTTTGACTGAAGGATCTCCTGCTGCTGTAGGGGCTTATCGACCGCCTCCTGCCGTAGGGGCTCGCCGACCTCCCGCCGTACTCGTACGAGCTGCTGTGCCTGTCGTAACTGGGCGACCGGTGTCTGCTGTAAGGGCTCGAGGACCGCTGCCTCCTGCCATAAGGGCTGGGCGACCGCATGTTATATCCAGTGTGATAGGCCGCAGGCTCCCGGGAGCTGTAGTAAGGAGGGCTGACCGACTGCTTCCGGAGGGAATCGCCGGGACTCCGCCGGTAGCCGTCGTATGTGCTGGAAGTCCGGGAGCGGTACAGCGGGCTGGCATCGTACCCCTTGCCGTAGCCCCCAAAGGGGCTGTCGTCCCTGGTCGGGCTGGAAGAACGCCTGCGCCGTGGACTCCCGCCTTTCTTTTTGGGGCTGGGGGACGTTCGATAGCCCCGGGGGGCTTCCTTGCATTTCCTCTGGGTCTTCAGCTGCTCCCTGTGCGTGGACCGCTGCTCCTTCTCCTTCTTGGCCCGCTCCTTGGACGATTTGGCAGACTTGGAGTCCCTGCTGCCGCCGTGCTTGGCGGTGGGTGACGCCCACCCTTTCTTACCTCCGCCGTCCTCCTCCTCAGCGCCCTGCCTCTTGGACGAGGCCCTCTCTCTGCTGGAGCTGGACTTGCCAGACTCCGGCCTCCTGCCCCGCTCCTTGGCCCTGTCGGCCTCCTTCGACCTGCGCTCCTTGGCCCGTTTGTGTGGGTGGTGGTGGTGGTGCTTGTGGGCTTTGGCCGACTTGTCCGAGCCCGCCCGCTCCTCCTTCTCCCTCCGCTCAGAGCGGACGGTCGCCTCGGAGAAGGCGTCCGAGTCTGAGCTGATGTCGTCGTACTCCACCAGCGACTTCACCTTGGTGAGCGGGGGCTGAGCGGCCGGACCCTGGGCTTCCCGGCCGTGCTTGACCCGGCGGCGCCTGTGCCTGGAGGCTGCTTTGCGCCGCTCCCTGCTGCTGGGGCCCAGACCACTGCCTCCGTCCGCCTTGCTCCCGGCTCTCTCCGAGCCTGGCATGCCAAGAGACAAAAAAAATCCAAAAAAAAAAGCAAGAAAATTAAAAGGGGCTGAGTGAGCTGTCGGCTGCCCTGATCCTCTGGGCCAACATTCACCCCAAGTGCTCTGTCTCTTCCATAACCTTTACCCAGTTTCTCTCAACAACTTCGGGCTGTGCAGTGAGCACCTCTGGTGCCTGGGGCTTGCAATTTCCCTGGCAGTGTTTGGGCTCCTGGAGAGGGATGGGGGGTGGGGTGGTGGGTTGGGGGGGGGTGGTGGGGGAGGGTTGTTTCTTTTTTTTTGGGTTAAAAAAAAACAACAAGGACAGGGCGCCGTCCCCAACGTAAAAGAAAAACTTATTTTATTTCGTTCTGGGTTGAGTTCGAGTCCGGCAAATTTGGGACGGGCGAACGGCAGAGAGAGGGGAAAAAAAACTTGTTTCTGGGGACAGATTTTAAGTTTGTATCAATGATGTCGCAGTGACTCTCGGCCAACGGCTCTGCCAGCGGGTGCTTTGGACTGCCGGCGCCGGGGTTAGAAGCCCAGGGGCCGCGGCCGGCCGCTCCCGGCGCCGATGGATGCGGATTGCTGGCGCCCTGCCCCCGGCTCAGCAAACACCGACGCCATTGCGGCTTCAGTCTCACTTCGCCGGAAGTTCCCTGGCCGAGCGGCGGGGAGGGTCAAATATCTACTTCCGGGACGCCTCCCGGCGCGGGCGACCGGCCGCGCCGGACTCCTCCCAGGCAGCAGGGGGCGCGCCGCCCGTCGGCCGGCGGCTGCAGAGAGCCCTCCCGGGCGCCAGGTGGCCCCCGTCGCCGGCGCCATGTGGGAGGACTCACGACGCGCACTCCCACCGGCGGTTGTCCGTGCAGAGGGGGCACGGGGGGTCGCCCGCCGTCGCGGCCGCTTCCAGGGTGCGATCGGCCGGCCGCCGCTCCGAAACAAGCGCGCTGCAGTACCCTGTGCCGGACAGACGGGGGCCAGGCCGATCGGTAGTAACCCGACCAGGACGGCGGGCGGCGCTGTCCGCGGAGTCGCCCGATCGGGGGGCTCAATACCCCCCAATATTCACCTCATTGGGTGAGTGATACCTCTCAATATTCGCTTCCTTTTCTCATTAGCTGGTTAATACCCCATACTCAACCCATTGCGTGGTTAATGCCACCACTTTTGCCTGATTGGGTGGTTAATGCCCCCATACACCCGATTCGGTGATTAATACACCCATATTCCCCTGACTGGGTGGTTAATATCCATATTCATCCGATTGGGTGTTTAATGCACCCATATTCACCCGATTAGGAGGTTAATAACCCCAATATTCCCACCTACTGCCGTGTTTAATGCCTCCATATTTGCCCGGTTGGGTGGGTAATACTATATTCCCACGAATGGGTGGTTAATACCCCCATATTTGCCTAGTTGGGGCGTTAATACCCCATATTTGCCTGGTTGGGTGGTTAATACTCCCATATTCTCCAAATGGGGTGGTTAATAGCCCTATATTCACCCAATTGGGGGTCCGTACCCCCATATTCATCTAATCGGGTGGTTAATACACCATATTTGCCCAATTGGGTGGTTAATAACCCCATATTCGCCTGGTTGGGTGAGTAGTTATTGCCTGTCATGTCACTGGTGTTTAGGGCAGCAATGGAGGTTTCCTTCATCGCAGTTTCTATGTAAACAGTCAGGGTTGTTGGCCCCGAGCCTGGCCTCAAAACTTTGACCTGTTTGGTATGGGTGACCCTCTCAGGAGTCGGAACAGAAGGCCCTGACTCTCCGAGTCATTGAGGCACGAAAGCCTCCGAACCCCACAACAGGGTTGTAGCCTCTGAGAGGGATTGGGTGAGTGACGTCCCCCGACGTTCACTTCTCGCTCCGATTGGGTGGTTATATGCCCCCCTCCACCTGCTGTGGGATATCGCACAGCAAGGGCTTCCGAGAGGCCCAAGTGACGGTAAGGGGAGTGCTGAAACCAGGGGCCCGGGCTTGTGGTCAGTCAGCAGGAAGGTGCAGACGCATGTTGAGCCCATTGGGGTTCAGTCCGAGTTGAGGAGGAGATGGAGCTGGTATAAGATGAAAGGAAAAGAATGTCAGTCTGTCTGGGTAGAGATTAGGTATTGTAAGGGCCACCGAGTAAAAACTTACAGTGCAGAGACAATGACCCGTGAAAATGGCTGGAGCTCTGGTGAAGAGTTTTACTGCTATGCTGTCGGTATTTCACTTAGCAGTTTCGCAGGAGCAGTCCGTTCTGCTTTCAACCTGTTTGGATTTGAGCTAAAGATAGGAAGCTTCGTTGTTCAACTTGGGAATGAGGTGTCATCCAGTCAGGGTGATGGAGTTGGGGAGAAGGTTCCAGAGCACACTGGGCAGACAGTTTCTCTCTGTGGGGGTCACTGGTCTGGGTCGAGCTCTGGCGGGAGCTGGGAGAAGACAGGAGGTAAGGTGGCTGAGGTTGCCAATCCTGTCCCATGAGGTGCTTTGTGCTTCAAGAGGAAGGAACGATACTCCCCGTGGCTGAGAGGGATTTCTGGCGACACTTAGAAGGTACAGCGTGCAGTCACACAGACCGAGGGTCTGGCGCGTGACTGACAGAGCTCCCTCAAACCATCAGGAAGGAGATACAGGAGCCTCAGGTCCCACACCACCAGGTTCAGGAACAGTTATTACCCCTCAACCATCAGGAAGGAGGTACAGGAGACTCAAGACCCACACCACCAGGTTCAGGAACAGTTATTACCCCTCAACCATCAGGAAGGAGGTACAGGAGCCTCAGGACCCACACCACCAGGTTCAGGAACAGTTATTACCCCCTCAACCATCAGGAAGGAGGTACAGGAGCCTCAGGACCCACACCACCAGGTTCAGGAACAATTATTACCCCCTCAATCATCAGGAATGAGGTACAGGAGCCTCAGGACCCATACCACCAGGTTCAGGAACAGTTATTACCCCTCAACCATCAGGAAGGAGGTGCAGGGGCCTCACATCCCACACCACCTGATTCAGGAACAGTTATTACCCCTCAACCATCAGGAAGGAGGTGCAGGGGCCTCAGGACCCACACCACCAGGTTCAGGAACAGTTATTAACCCCTCAACCATCAGGAAAGAGGTACAGGAGCCTCTGGTCCCACACCACCAGGTTCAGGAACAGTTATTACCCCTCAACCATCAGGAAGGTACAGGAGCCTCAGGACCCACACCACCAAGTTCAGGAACAGTTATTACCTCTCAACGATCAGGAAGGAGGTGCAGGGCCTCAGGACCCCACACCACCAGGTTCAGGAACAGTTATTAACCCCTCAACCATCAGGAAAGAGGTACAGGAGCCTCTGGACCCACACCACCAGGTTCAGGAACAGTTATTACCCCTCAACCATCAGGAAGGAGGTACTGGAGCCTCCAGTCTCACACCACCAGGTTCAGGAACAATTATTACCCCTCAACCATCAGGCTCTTGAACCAGAGGGGATAACTTCACTCAGCCTTCTAGTTCTAACTGTATAGATTAGAACTTTATTTTTTAGAACATAGCAGGTTGAGGGGGAGAATTAATGGAGGCTTACAAAATTATGAGGAGTATAGATAGGGTAAACGCGAGCAGGCTTTTTCCACTGAGGGTGGGTGAGACTAGAACCAGAGGTCATGGGTGTAAGGGTGAAAGGTGAGAGGTTTAAGGGGAACATGAGGGGAAACTCCTTCACTCGGAGGATGGTGAGAGCTGCCAGCACAAGTGGTGAATGTGGGTTCGGTTTCAATGTAGAGAAGTTTGGACGGGTACGTGGGTGGGAGGGTATAGAGGGCTGTGGTGTAGCTGCCAGTCGATGGGAGAAGGCAGTTCAGCAGGACTAGATGGGCCAAAGGGCCTGTTTCTGTGCTGCTTCTCTCTCTGGCTCTGAACTTCTGGTGCCCCATCACTGAACGGTTCCCACAATCTATAGACTCACTTTCAAGGCCTCTTCACCTCACGTTCTAGATATTTATTGCTAATTTATTGTTGTTATTTATTTTATTTTGTCTTTGCACGGTTTGTTTTCTTTAACACACAGGTTACTTCTTGGTCCCAACAGGTGAGTTTTTTCACTGATCCTATAGCGTTCCTTCGTATTTACTGTGAATGCCCACAAGAAAACGGTTCTCGGGGTTGGACTTGTGTGCTGATACCCACGTAATGATTAATTTACTCTGTGCAAGTAGATGGTGCCGTAGTCTGTATCTGAACCCTGTGTGGGGCAGGTGGGGAGCTGGCTCACACCCAAGGGGAAACATGGTCGGACAGCGGAAGACTTTCAAAGGGATTTCTCACGCGGCTCACCAGAAGGGTTTGTATGTTCATTATGGGCCCTGTTGTCGGACGTGAGCGATCATGGTCTTAGCAAATCCATCATCATGTGCTGCGTCACCTGCCATGTGGCATGGCGTGGCCTATCGTGGTCTTTCCACGACCGTGACTGTTCTTAGCAAATTTCTCTGCAGAAGTGGCTTGCCGTCACCTTCTTCCGGGGCAGCGCCTTTGCAAGACGGGTGATCAAGACTCTTCAGAGGTTGTCTGCCTGGCGTCTGTGGTCTCACATCCAGGGCTTGTGATTATGGCTTCACGTGACCCTGATCGGGGGGGGGGGGGGGGGGGGGGGGCTCAGCAGGTGCACCACCTCGCCCCAGGGTGACGTGCGGGCTGGCGGAGGGAAGGAGCGCCTCACACCTCCTCTGGTAGGGACGTATCTCCACCCTGCCACCCACCAACAGAAGCATATTCCAGGTAAAACTGAGATGGGGGTGGAGGGGGAGAGCCGGACTAGGACAACAAGGAAAATAAAAACTGGAAGCTCTTGCATACAAAGTTGTCGAGAGTAGTGGGAAAACCTTAAACAGCGACAGAGGACAACCGAGCCAGCGATACAGAGATGGAAGTCTATGAGGCCCTCTGAGGTTGGAATTTGCGTCCCAGCTGTCGATGTGATGCACGAGCCAGGGCAGTAGGATCTGGAGATCCATGTAGCAGGCTCCCCTCCACCCACCCCACGCAGCTGATGAGCCCAAAGACACAGCGGAGACCGATACAGTTCGGCACCAGCAGCGTCGCAGGAGTTGCCAGTCAGCGTTGAACTCAACGCAGGACTGCCTGAGGGACCCCAGCTCCAGATTTGTCCCCCGGGATTCACTCCTGAAGCCCCCCATCCCCCCGAGTGGGTACAGCCAGAAGGCAGCAGAGGTTTGAGATCAGAATTTTCCTTCCAGATGAGCTGACGAGCCCCGTCTGCCCGGAGCGACTGGATTTAAGACGCCAGTAACCCGCCTTTGCCCCTTCTCCGGTCAGTAGAAACGGTTTTACCAGGCTTAGTCGCTAAGCTAGACATTGAGGCCAGTTGCTGATCTTGGTTCTCAGAGGCTATTTAAGGCACAGGCCACTGGGAGCATTTAATAGGTAGTGGGATCTTATCCCCATTATCCTGGCTATGACAACCTTAGAGAATTAAAGCAAACTAGCACCACATATAAAAACAGACGATAAGAGTTTTTGTAATATATGAAGTGGCAAAGTTTGGGGAAAATAAATGTGGATCCTTTGGACGATGTGGGTGGCGGGGTGGAGTGGTGTCTCTACCAAGGCGCTCCTTCCCTCCGCTAGTCTGCAGGTCACCCTTGGGCAAGGTGTAGCACCTGCTTAGCCCCCGATCAGGGTCACATGAAGCCGTGGGAGCAGGTGGCGGGCGGTTATGCGAGCAGCCAGTGCAGATCACAAGTCCTGGTGATGCAACCACTGACACCGGGCAGACATTCTCTGAAGAGTATCGATAATGGCTGGGGGGGGGGGGGGGGGCGGGGGGCGGGAGGGTCACCCATTTTGTAAAGTCACTGCCCCAAAAGAAGGCAATGGCAAACCACTTCTGTGGAAAAATTTGCCCAAAGCAATCATGGTCACAACTTGGCACATAATGATGAATTCGTAAATGGTCGAGATCTCGAAGACTGTTTTGCTTTGGCCTTCACAGTGGAGGAGATGACTAACGTGCCAAAGAGAGATATGGATGTGCCGGGAGGCGAGAGCCTCAATGCGGTTGTCGTCATTGAGGAGGTTGTGATGAGAAAACTCGTGTAGAGGTCGGCAGGTCCTCTGCCTGATGGGGTGCATGCCACCGTGCTGAGAGACAGCAGAGGTTAGAGTGGAGCCATTTGTGTTGTAACTTACCGATATTGCCTCGACTCTGGGCAGGTCCTGCTGGATTGGAATGTCACAGCACAGTTTTTCAAAAACAAGGCTGTCAGCAAATCCTTGAGGGTATAATATATCCTTATATATATCCTTGAGTGGGCAGCGTGAGAGTGGGCAGCGTGGGAGTGGACAGTGTTAGAGTGGGCAGTGTGGGAATGGATAGCGTCAGAGTGGGCAGCGTTAGAGTGGGCAGTGTTAGTGTGGGCAGTGTGGGAGTGGACAGTGTGGGAGTGGGCAGTGTGGGAGTGGACAGTGTGGGAGTGGGCAGTGTTAGAGTGGACAGTGTGGGAGTGGACAGTGTGGGAGTGGGCAGTGTGGGAGTAGACAGTGTGGGAGTGGACAGTGTGGGAGTGGACAGTGTGGGAGTGGGCAGTGTGGGAGTGGACAGTGTTAGAGTGGACAGTGTTAGAGTGGACAGTGTGGGAGTGGACAGTGTGGGAGTGGACAGTGTGGGAGTGGACAGTGTGGGAGTGGGCAGTGTGGGAGTGGGCAGTGTGGGAGTGGACAGTGTGGGAGTGGGCAGTGTGGGAGTGGGCAGTGTGGGAGTGAGCAGTGTGGGAGTGGACAGTGTGGGAGTGGACAGTGTGGGAGTGGACAGTGTGGGAGTGGGCAGTGTGGGAGTGGACAGTGTGGGAGTGGGCAGTGTGGGAGTGGGCAGTGTGGGAGTGGACAGTGTGGGAGTGGGCAGTGTGGGAGTGGACAGTGTTAGAGTGGACAGTGTGGGAGTGGACAGTGTGGGAGTGGGCAGTGTCAGAGTGGACAGTGTGGGAGTGGACAGTGTTAGAGTGGACAGTGTCAGAGTGGACAGTGTGGGAGTAGACAGTGTCAGAGTGAGCAGTGTGGGAGTGGACAGTGTGGGAGTGGACAGTGTGGGAGTGGACAGTGTGGGAGTGGACAGTGTGGGAGTGGACAGTGTGGGAGTGGGCAGTGTGGGAGTGGACAGTGTGGGAGTGGGCAGTGTGGGAGTGGACAGTGTGGGAGTGGGCAGTGTGGGAGTGGACAGTGTGGGAGTGGGCAGTGTGGGAGTGGACAGTGTGGGAGTGGACAGTGTGGGAGTGGACAGTGTGGGAGTGGGCAGTGTGGGAGTGGACAGTGTGGGAGTGGACAGTGTGGGAGTGGGCAGTGTGGGAGTGGACAGTGTTAGAGTGGGCAGTGTGGGAGTGGGCAGTGTGGGAGTGGACAGTGTTAGAGTGGACAGTGTGGGAGTGGACAGTGTGGGAGTGGGCAGTGTGGGAGTGGGCAGTGTGGGAGTGGACAGTGTGGGAGTGGACAGTGTGGGAGTGGACAGTGTTAGAGTGGGCAGTGTGGGAGTGGGCAGTGTGGGAGTGGACAGTGTTAGAGTGGACAGTGTGGGAGTGGACAGTGTGGGAGTGGGCAGTGTGGGAGTGGGCAGTGTGGGAGTGGACAGTGTGGGAGTGGGCAGTGTGGGAGTGGACAGTGTGGGAGTGGACAGTGTGGGAGTGGACAGTGTGGGAGTGGACAGTGTGGGAGTGGGCAGTTAGAGTGGGCAGTGTTAGAGTGGACAGTGTGGGAGTGGACAGTGTCAGAGTGGGCAGTGTCAGAGTGGACAGTGTGGGAGTGGTTATTTAAGGCTTTAGCTCTTCGAGGCTTCAGCAAGGAGAGGCTTGAATGAGAGATGGTGGGAAGCTGTAGGTGGGTTTTCCCCCCACAATCTATTTATTGTTTCCTTCTTTATATTTGCCCGGTTAGAACAATAGGGGATGCTTGTCTTGTGGAATGTGGGAAGGCAAGGAGACCCCCGGTGTCCCTGACCACTTCGCCTGCCTCCCAGTTGCAGCTTCTAACATTCCATATAGAGGAGTCGGACCCGGAACTGGGTGAACTCCGAATCATTCAGGAGGCTGAGGACACAGGAAACTGGGAGCCAGTCAGGAAGGGCAAAGGGGTTAACACGCCAGTGCAGAGTACCCCTGTGGCCATCCCCCTCAACAGCTTTGGGGAGGGTTTGACCTAGCAGAGAAAAGTCACAGCGGCCGGGTCTCTGGCACTCAGTCTGACTCTGTGACTCGAGGGAAGAGGGAAGAAGAGGTGAGCTGTGGTGATAGTAGTTAGGGGAACAGAAATGAGGTCCTGTAAATGAGACCGAGATTCCCAAGTCGTATATTGCCTCCCAGATGCCAAGGTATGGGACATCCCATTTGGGTCCTCAGCATTCTTAAGTAGGAGGGTGAGCGTGGACCCCGTACTTATCAATGACATGGGTAGGATGAGTGACGAGGTTCTGACGAGGGATTGAAGTGCTAAGTTAAAGGACAGGACTCCCAGGGTTGTGATCTCAGGATTGCTACCCGTGCCACGTGCTAGTGAGATTATACAGTTTAATATGTGGCTAAGGAGCTGGTGTAGGAGGGAGCGGTTCAAATTTTTGGGCCACTGGGCTCTCTTCCGGGGAAGGTGGGACCTGTACAGAAGGGACGGTTTGCATCTGCGCTGGAGGGGGGGGGGGGGGGCGGCTGATATCCTAGTGGGAAGGTTTGTTAATGCTGAACGGTGGACTTCCAGTAAGATGGCGATTGTTTGGTCGCTCCAAACCTTTTGCTCCGTTATACTTCCTACCTTTGCACTACATGTCTCCCTTTTTAAACCTTAGTTTGTTATTTTATTAGTTCTCTTTTACCTGCCCGCGAACACATCTATCTCATAATGGCTACCAAAGGTACTAAAATCGGGAAAAAAGAAACTTCCACGGCTCAGTCGGCTGAGATTCTCGCTACTTTGGAACAACATTGACAAGATACTCTAACGGATATTAAAACTGAATTTAGAACTTCTTTCAACCAGCTGGATTCCATATTGGATCAGATTAATGCCAGAGTGGATGACCATGCTGAACATTTATCTCGCATTGACTTAACTTCTGAAGATTTAGAACGCCGTGTTCAATATCTCGAAACTTTCTGCTCCAACCTAGCAGAGAAGAACAGTCAACTTTCTTCCAAAATGGTGGATCTTGAAAATCGGAGCAGATGCTGCAATCTACGAATTCTTGGTTTGCCGGAGGCCACCGAAAAGGGCTCTTGCGTTGAATTTTTTTCTTCTTTTCTCTGTGAGATTTTCGGGAAAGAATTTCTTCCGACTCCACCTGAGCTTGAAAGGGCTCACAGGGTTTATGTTCCTCGTGCAACTTTAGGTTCCCGTCCATGGCCAGTTATTTTATGCTTTCAACGATACCAGGTGAAAAACCGTCTGATTATGGAGGCACGCCGCAGAGGTACTTTTGTTTTTCAAAATACAGTCATTCGTTTTGTGGAGGATTATGCCCCCCAGGTTCTGAAGATGCGTGCTGAGTTTAAAGGTGTAATGAAACTGCTTTTTGATCGTGGATTCAGACCTTCTCTCCGAAATCCAGCTGATCTTCGAATTACGCTTACTACTGGAGAATGTAAGTGGTTTAAATCAGTGAAGGAGGCTGAGTTGTTTGTTGGAAGTCTTCCAGCCATCTTGTCTTCTTCGGAATCAGTCTGACCTTCTAAAATGGTTGATAAGTACTTCTCGAAGTAAAGCTATTTTTTTCTGAACTCAGACTTTACTTGAATAATTTAGACATTAACTATTGAGACTCTAAGGGCTCGAATTAATCTCTCCCTGGACTCGGTGTGTTTTTCCTAAATAGATGATTTAAGTTTAATGTTTCCCTGCGGACTTTTAGATTTTACTCGTGTAATTTATTTTACTTCTGTATAACTTTATCTATAGAAAACTACAATTGATCTTAATTTGTTTTGGAGGTTTGGAGTTTTTTATTGAAGGCCTCCCTGTTGGTTGATTTATAGTTTAAGTTTTGTTTTTTTTTCTGTAAACGGTTGATAAGTACTCTCTTTAAATTTATAATTTCCCCCTTTCCCCCCCTTTTTTTTCTTTCAATCTTTCATAATTTTTCGCGGGTAGGTTAGTTTTAGTTTTCTGATTTTTTTTTGTATTAAGTTTTATATTTTTTCTGTTGAAGTTGTTCCTATTTGTAATTCTGCTCTCTAGTGCATAAATTAGCTATTATTTGCTATATTATATATACGGAACTTTTGTTAACGATATGGAACTGGAAGTCATTTTTGGGTTAGTTTTTTTTTGTAGAGCTAGCTGCTTTTTTGGTAGCTGTCTAGTTTTGGGTTGCGAGGGGGGGGTGGATTTTCCAGTTCCAACACTACTCACTGTTTCTTTTGTTTTCCCTTGTTATTCAGTTCATGTCTCTGTTCTGATTCTACTGATTTATGTTTCCATTTTTGCTCCCAGGTTGTCACTGCACTGCTTGATTTTTTTATATGCCTGCTACCTTCTATGCACAAACAATTGATAATGGTTAATACACTTAAATTCGTGAGCTGGAATGTAAAGGGATTGAATCACCCTGTTAAAAGAAGGAAGGTCTTCTCACATATTAAACAACTCAAGGCTGACATTGCTTTCCTTCAAGAAACTCATATTCGTAGTTTTGATAATTCTCAGCTTTTGTCAAAGTGGGCGGGTCAGCATTTTCATTCATCCTTTGCCGCCAAAGCTGGGGGGGGGGGTCTCCATCCTTAGTAATTCAAATATTCCTTTTCAACTCCATAATAAGATAACTGATACAAGTGGCCGTTTTATTATTGTTTCTGGTAAATTTTACAACACTGAAGTTGTACTAGCAAACCTGTATGCTCCCAATTTTGATGATGTTAATTTTTTTGAACGTTTTTTCTCCTCACTACCAGATTTAAACTCATATTCTCTTATACTGGGTGGCGATTTTAATTGTTGGTTAGATCTTAATTTGGATCGATCGTCCTCTGTTACTAGATCACCTACTAAATCTGCTTTAGCTATTCACTCTTTTCTCTCTGATTTTGGTATCTCTGATATATGGTGTTTCCTTCATCCTACTGAGAGAGACTATTCTTTTTTTTCACATGTTCACCATACCTTTACTAGAATTGACTATTTTTTACTTGATAATCAACTTATTCCATTTGTCTATTCTTGTGATTATCAGAGTATACTGATTTCTGACCATGCCCCAATTACTTTGTCTTTAAACTTTCCTGGTCTCCCTCAGAGGAATAAACACTGGCGTTTTAACTCGACTTTATTATCTGATTGTAGCGGTGAGCTACACGCAGCGCTGAAATAACGACAAGGAGTCGGTAAACTGCAGTTAAAAAATATTTTATTCGAACTTCGCAGCCTTGCTTTAAATCCTCCCTGATCCCGCCCTCCCCGGGCGCGGATGCTGTAGGGGGCACATATTCACAGTCCTGTCCCACGTGCGGATGCTGTAGGGGGCACGTATTCACAGTCCTGTCCCGCGCGCAGGCTTTTGCCTTTGTTGGTGAAGCAGACCTGGCACCCTTTTGGGACTGGCCTTTGTGCCGGCGTGCTGGCTATTTGTGAGCCGGTTCGAGTGCGCTACGAAATGGGTCGCCACATAACCACCCCCCCCCCCCCAGAACCGGCGATACACCCCCCAATGTCCACAGTCTGGGCCGGACCCTGCTTGGGAGGTCGGCCTCTGCGCTGCGGTGCCGGAAACTCGGCCGGTTGCACCAGGTCCACATGGGCCGGTTTGAGTCGGTCCACCGTGAAAACCTCCTCTCTCCCCCCAATGTCCAGCACGAACATGGACCCGTTGTTCTGGAGCACCGTAAACGGCCCCTCGTAGGGCCGCTGCAGCGGTGGCCAATGCCTGCCCCTTCGTACAAACACAAACTTACAGTTCTGCAGGTCTTTGGGTACGCAGGTCAGGTTCTGCCCAAGCTGCGAAGTGGGTATGGGGGCCAGGTTGCCGGGCCTCTTGCGTAGTCTGCCCAGGACTGCTGCGGGTTCTTCCTCGTGCCCCCTTGGGGCTGGTATGAACTCCCTGGGGACGACCAGGGGTGCGCCATACACCAACTCGGCCGACGAGGCATGCAGATCGTATTTGGGCGCCGTGCGGATGCCGAGTAGGACCCAGGAAAGCTCGTCCGCCCAGTTGGCTCCTCTCAGGCGGGCCATGAGGGCCGACTTCAGGTGACGGTGGAAACGCTCCACTAGCCCGTTCGACTGTGGGTGGTAGGCAGTTGTGTGGTGCAGCTGTGTCCCCAAAAGGCTGGCCATAGCTGACCACAGGCCGGAGATGAACTGGCTGCCTCTGTCGGAGGTAATGTGGGCCAGTACACCAAAGCGGGACACCCAGGTGGCGATCAGTGCCCGGGCGCAAGATTCGGAGGTGGTGTCGGTGAGCGGGATCGCCTCTGGCCATCTGGTGAACCGGTCCACGATAGTCAGGAGGTGCTGCGCTCCGTGTGACGCTGGCGGGGGGCCCACGATATCCACATGAATGTGGTCGAAACGCCGGTGGGTGGGGTGGAACTGCTGCGGCAGGGCTTTGGTGTGCCGCTGCACCTTGGCCGTCTGGCAGTGCATGCACGTTCTGGCCCATTCACTGACCTGTTTGCGGAGTCAGTGCCAAACGAACCTGCTGGAGACCATCCGGATGGTTGTCCTGATGGAGGGGTGCGATAAGTTATGAATGTAGTCGAAAACACGTCGCCGCCAAGGTGCCGGGACGACGGGACGGGGCTGGCCGGTGGCGACGTCACAGAGTAGGGTCCTCTCACCTGGGCCTACGGGGAGGTCCTGGAGCTGCAAACCGGAGACTGCGGTTCTGTAACTCGGAAACTCCTCATCTGCCTGCTGTGCCTCTGCCAGCGCCTCAAAGTCTACCCCTTGGGAAAGGGCATGAACGGTAGGGCGAGAGAGCGCATCCGCCACGACATTGTCCTTACCCGAGACGTGCCGGACATCCGTCGTGTATTCAGAGATGTAGGACAGGTGGCATTGCTGGCGGGACGACCAGGGGTCGGACACCTTCGTGAACGTAAAGGTAAGCGGTTTGTGGTCCGTGAACGCGGTGAAGGGCCGACCTTCTAAGAAGTACCTGAAATGCCGGATTGCCAGGAATAGCACCAACAGTTCCCGGTCGAAAGCTCGGGTGTCATAACTTGTCGGAGGTAAGACGCTGATCTCGGCACCAGTGTCAACCAAAAAACGGTGTCCCGACCGCTTGTCCCATACATACAGGAGGCTATCCCAATGGCCAGCCGCCGTAGCCATCAGCGGCGGCTGGCCCTGGCGTTTCCCGGGAACTTGCAGGGCAGGCGACAGGGGCGGGCTTCTGCGCCCCACCACTGGTGGTAGAAGCACCATTGTTTGTTGGTCTTCTCACCCCTGCCTCTGGGGTTAGCAGGCTCTGTGGCCGGGCCTGGTCTGGTTTGCTGCCGGGAGCGTGGCCTGGTGATCTGTGCGACAGACGCCCCACTCACCTTGGCTTTCCACAGCACGTCCGCCCAGGCTGCCACTGGGGGTCACTGAAATCCACGTCGGACAGCAGCAGGCGTATGTCCTTGGACAGCTGCTCCAGGAATGCCTGCTCAAACATGAGGCAGGGCTTGTGTCCTCCGGCCAGAGACCACATCTCATTCAGTAAAGCCGATGGAGGTCTGTCTCCCAAGCCATCCAGGTGCAGTGAACGGGCAGCCCGCTCGCGCCGTGAGAGTCCAAGTCCTTATGAGCAGGGCTTTGAATTCCATGTATTTGCAGTCCGCTGGGGGAGACTGTATGAACTCCTCAACCTGGGCCGCTGTGTCCTGGTCGAGGGAGCTCACCACGTAGTAGTAACATGTGTCCTCCAACGTTATCTGCCGAATGTGGAATTGGGCTTCTGCTTGCTGAAACCAGGAATAGGTGAGGTCGCAGCGTCCAGAAGCTTGGCAGTTTCAACGAAACTGCATGAATAGATGCGGTCAAGTAATCTCCTATACAGCAAATCTTAATAGAAAGTCCCGTATAGATCGATTAGACCTAATTAATCAGATTAAAGAATTAGATCAATTGTATGCTCAAACTAAGAATCCTGAATTATACAAGAAGTGTGTAGAACTTCAAACTAAATTTAATCTTCTGTCTACTCAACCTGTTGAATGCCAACTTCTTGAAAGTAAGAGTCGCTTTTATATTCATGGTGACAAATCTGGTAAATTTCTAGTTAATCAGCTGAGGCGTTCTAAAGCTAAACAACATATTACAAAGATCCGGAAGGAGAACGGGGATTTTACATCGGATCACTTAGAAATCAATGACGTATTTAAAAATTTTTACTCTTGGCTTTATTCCTCTGAATCTCTGAATGAGAATATTTCTGTTGATCTTTTTTAAAATAATCTGAATATTCCATTGCTTTCATTTGATTTTAAAGCAAAACTTAATGAGCCTATATTATCAGAAGAAATATCTTTTGCAATTTCTGCATTGCCTTCAGGAAAATCTCCTGGACCTGATGGGTTCCCCGTAGAATTTTATAAAACATTCTCTTCACTTCTTTCTCCTCAGTTACTCTCAGTACTATCTGACTCGTTTAATTGTGGTAAATTGCCACCCTCTTTTAATGAGGCATCTATCATTCTTTTATTAAAAAAGGGTAAAGACCCAACAGAGTGTTCCTCGTATAGGCCGATTTCTTTGCTTAATGTTGATGTTAAAATCTTGGCCAAAGTTTTGGCTGATAGATTAGAAACTGTTATTCCCTCTATTATTTCTGATGATCAAACTGGTTTTATTAAAAACCGTCTTCCTTTTTTTAACATTCGGCGTTTATTTAACATTTTATATTCACCTTCATCTGGGATTCCTGAATGCGTTATTTCCCTCGATGCGGAGAAAGCATTTGATCGAATAGAGTGGAACTACCTTTTTGCAGTTTTAGAAAAATTTGGCTTTGGTCAAAATTTTATCTCTTGGATCAAATTATCTGTGTCCTACCGCCTCTGTTTTGACTAATTTTCAGCAATCCCAGTTATTTAACCTCAAACGTGGCACCCGTCAAGGATGCCCTTTAAGTCCCTTTCTCTTTGATTTGGCTATAGAACCTCTGGCGATAGCATTTCAAAGCTGACCTGAACTGACCGGGATCTGGACCGGGACCGGGATCTGGAGAGGGGGTGTTGAGCATAAAGTTTCTCTTTATGCTGATGACTTATTACTTTTTCTTTCAAATCCGTCCACATCCTTACATCCAATGTTTTCACTTCTTGATCAGTTTAGCCAGTTTTCTGGCTATAAACTCAATTTACATAAGAGTGAACTTTTCCCAATTCATAAAGAAGCACAAGAATTAGCATTTTGTGACCTCCCCTTTAAAGTAGTTCATAAACAATTTACTTACCTTGGGATTACAGTCACAAGGAAGTTTAAAGATCTTTTTCATGAAAATTTTGCCAATCTTTTATATACTACAAAACAGAGTCTGTCACAATGGTCACCTCTATCTATGTCCTTGGTAGGTCGTATTAATGTTGTTAAAATGTATGTTCTCCCTAAACTTTTATATTTATTTCAATCTATCCCAATTTTTATTCCTAAATCTTTTTTTGATTCCTTAGACTCTTATTTTGTCATATCTGTGGAAGAATAAGCATTCCAGAATTAATAAAGTTTCTCTTCAAAAATCTAAAAAAGAGCCCTACCTAATTTTTGTTTATTTTACTGGGCAGCTAACATATGTTGCACTACCTTTTGGTATTTTTTTCATAGCCAACCCGAGTGCCCCAGCTGGGTGGCAATGGAGTTGAGTTCCACTAAAGATTTCTCTATCTCTGCACTTCTTGGCTCTGCACTCCCTAGTAGTTTGTCTAGACTAATTGTTAATCCTCTTGTTAGACCCACTTTGCGAATATGGGCTCAGTTTAGGAAATTTTATGGTTTCTATGGTTTTTCCCTTTCTAGTCCTATCTTACATAATCACCTTTTTTTACCTACTATGTATGATTCAACATTGTATGGTATAGGAAGGGCATTAGACATTTTGAAGATAATCTTTTTATCAATAATCACTTCGCATCTTTTCAACAGCTCTCTGCTAAGTTCAATCTGCCCAATGCTCATTTTTTTAGATATCTCCAAATTAGACACTTTATTAATCCTTTAATTCCTAACTTCCCTGAAATGCCTGAGAAAAATGTTACGGATTTATTTATTTCTATTAATCCACTGGGTAAAGGTTTAATATCATTTATTCGTGATAAATTAGCATTCTTACAACGTGCCGCGTGGATAAAATTAGAATGGCTTGGGAGCATGATTTAAGTATCTCTTTATCTGATGAGATTTGGGACTCGATTCTCAAATCAGTTAATTCAACCTCTCTTTGTGCTCGCCATTGCCTTTTACAGTTTAAGATTGTTCATAGAGCCCATATGTCTAAATCTAAACTATCCCGATTTTACCCTAATATTAGTCCTCTTTGTGATAAATGCAAAAGTGGTGAGGCTTCTCTTATTCATATGTACTGGTCCTGTCCTAGTTTAGAGAAATTTTGGAAAGATGTCTTCATAACTTTATCCTATATTCTGAATCACCACTTAGAACCTAACCCTTTAATTGCTCTGTTCAGTTTTTTGGGTGAGACAGATACACGTTTGAGTTCGACCAAGTGTCGAATATTATCTTTTGTCTCTCTCCTGGCTAGACATTTAATCCTCCTTAGATGGAGAGATGTTGCCCCGCCCACGCATGCTCAATGGCTTAATGATATTATGGCCTGCTTGGACCTCAAAAAAATTCATTATTCAGTTCTCAATTCGGATATAAAGTTCCATAAGGTCTGGGGACCTTTTATTGAGTACTTTCATAACCTTCCTCTTAACTGAGGTTTTTTTTTCGGTCCCTTGCTTTCAGCTCTTTTTTTCTGGTAGAAGGCATTATTATCCTCTGTTGCTGAGTGTATTCACAGTCTGGGAGTTTGATTGTCCTGATTTATATTCTCTATATTGTGTTGTGGTTGGTCTGGAGTTTTTTTTGTTGTGGGGCTTGGGGAGGACACTAATTTTACATGACTTCAATTTGGGTGCTTTCTCAATTATCTTTTTTGTATTATATTATTAGTATGTTTATTTTTGAACTGTATTAATCTTCTTCATTTTGGTTTGGGATTTTTTCTTACCTGTAGTGTTGTAGAAAATGTATTAAAAAACCTAATTTAAAAAAAAATGCTGCACGGTGGGGTTTAAACTGGAGTTGCAGGGGGAATGGGACCCAGAGTGCCAGAACAGTTAGTGGAGAGGTTGTGGGGGCAGATACAGTCAGGAATGGAAGGTTCAGCATGGTGTGGGCACTGCATGTCTCAATGTAAGACTTATCTAGGAACAGAGGGTGACCTCAGGGCTTGGAGTTATGACATTTTAGCCATTGGTAAGACCTCAGACAACGTCAGGAATCTAAAGGTTGGGCATGGTGTGACTGGAGCCCTGACCTGCATACATTTCAATGCAAGAAGTATCGTAGGAAAGGCCGATGAGTTCAGTGCGTGGATCAACACGTGGAATTACGGCACCACAGCCATTAGTGAGACTTGTTTTCAGGAGGGGCTGTGTCACAGGGTTCTGTTGTTTTAGGCGAGACGGAGCTGGATGGATTAAAGGGTTGGTGTTACTAGCTGCACGACGTGTCAAAGCCATCCCCGGTTAGGCGAGACTGGAGAGCTCGTCCAGTGAGGCTCTCTGTGTGTGGGACTGAGGAATAAGAAGTGCCGCTCACCCAACAGTCTGCGGGATTTAGAGGAACAAATTTATCGAGAGATCGCAGGCTGTTGCAAGAAACATAAAGGCTGTGATAGTAGGTGAGTTTAACTTTCCACGTATTGACTGGGAACTCCCAAACTGTTTAAAGGACTAGATGAGATAGAGTTTGTCAAAAGGAAGGTTTCTTAACTCAGTTCATAGAAGTCCCAGTGAGAGAGTGTGCGATATTTGATCTCCTTTTAGGGAATGAGTCGGGGCAGGTGACTAGAGTTTGTGTAAGGGGAACGCTTTGCACCTAGTGACCACAATCTCATTAGTTTCAAGGTGAGTATGGAAACCGATAGGTCTGGCCCTGGGGTTGAGATTCTGAATTGGAGAAAAGCCGCTGTTGATGGTATCAGAAAGGACCTGGCAGGCTGTATTCTGGTAAAGGTGTAACTGGTAAGGAGGAGGCCTTATAAGTGAAAATTTGAGAGTACAAAGCATGTATATGCCTGTCAGAATAAAAGGTAAAGATGACAGGTTTAGGGACCCTTGGTTTTCAAGAGATATTGAGGCCCTGGTTAAGTAAAAAAGGAGGTGCATGGCAGGTAGGAACAAATGAGGGGCTTATGGAGTTTAAGAAATCAGGAAGGCTGAAAGAAGGCATGAGGTTGCTTTGGCAGACGAGGCGGAGGAGAATCCTGAGGGATTCTGCAGATATGTGAAGAGCAAAAGGGTAGCAAGGGACAAAATTGGTCCTCTGGAAGATCAGAGTGGTAATCCATGCGTGGAGGCAAAGAGATGGGAGAGATCTGAGCGTGCTACCACCTTCGGAAACATTTAAAATCGGACCGTGATAAGTGAGACAACGGCGAGGAGGTTGTGTGTACTGAGACTAGGACTGGGGGACACAGCCTCAAGGTTCGGGGAATAGATTCGGGTGGGAGATGAGGCGAAACTGTGTGGAATCGTCTGCCCAGGGAAACAGCAGAGGCCACATTATTAAATATACGCATGACCCAGTTGGATAATAAGGGAATTAATCAGCGCGGTTTGTGATTCGGACACTGCAGGTCGGGTTAGGGTGGTCACTGCTTGCTGGTGGTTTGTGTGATTTTTGATCAGGGCAGACTGCAGTCAGCGACGGGCACAGTGCTGAATGAAACAGCATTCCCGGCCTGTTTCAATGACTCTGTGGTTTGGTGTTTTCTGTTCTCTGTGTTTTTCGCTCGGTTTCTGCCACTTGCACAATTTGTTGTGTTTTTTTTTTAAACACGTTGTGTGTTTGACGATTTGTTTGAGCGGGTTCCGTGGTTTCCTCGATTTTGTGGTTGTCGGGGGGGGGGAGAGATGAACCTCGGGTTTGTGTGCTGCATACGTACCTGGATGACCAATTTACTTTAACCATTTGAATCTCAGAATCACTGGCGGCAGCAGTAAGATATAAAACATTTCAATTAACGAAGCAGTGCAGTAAGATATAAAACATTTCAATTAACGAAGCAGTGCAGTAAGATATAAAACATTTCAATTAACGAAGCAGTGCAAAAAGGAGGGGAAATACTGAGGTAGTGCTCACGGGTTCACTGTCCATTCAGAAATCTGATAGCAAAAGGGACGAAACGGTTTCCGAATTGCTGAGTGTGTGCCTTCAGGCTCCCATACCTCCTCCCTGTTGGTAGCGATGAGAAGAGGGCACGTCCTGGGTGGTGTGGGTCCTTAATGATGAACGCCGCTATTTCAAGGCATCTCTTTTGAATGTATCCTCAATGGGGGAGGCTTGTGCCCATGAGGTGATCAGAACTGCACAAAGTACTCCAAATTTGGGCTCATCTATGTCTAAGATTAAATTTGTTTATTTACTCACTGACACACATCGGGGAGCTGTGCCGCCTGATTTAACCCTTGCCTGGTCACAGGACAGAGTTTACAATGACCAGTTAATTGACTGACTAGTACGCCTCTGGACCGGAGGACCCGGAGAAAACCCACGCAAATCCATGGGGAGGACGTACAGACTCAGGCGACATCAGGAGCTGAACATGGTGCCGGAGCGCGCCTTCTCCCAGCTCACCAGTGAAACAGTCAAGCTCTTCCCATTCTAATTTCTCTGTTTTCCTTCTCAGGGTGGGCTGGAGTCCCGTCGGGATCCTGATCTACAGCGGGGTTCAAAACCGTGGTGCTGCACGACGGCGTGCTCCCAACCTTGAAGATCACCGATTGAGTTTCAGTGGGCCCAGGTTCGGCCTGAAGTCCGCGGCCCCTGTGGAAATGCATTCTCGCGGTGTCGTGTACTGAAGCCGGAGAATCGAAGACAGTATGAGAGGCTGTCAGAGGGTCTGCATTCGATAATCAACCGACGTCTGTCTCTGTAGCAGGAGCCTGAACCTCGAAGACAGTGTGAGAGGCTGTCAGAGGGTCTGTATTCGATAATCAACCGACGTCTGTCTCTGTAACAGGAGTCTGAACATCAAAGACAGTATGAGAGGCTGTCAGAGGGTCTGCATTTGGTAATTGATCGCTCTCTGAATATTGAGGGAGAGTTCACTGCCAATTCCAGAGTTGGGGGACTGGAAATAAAAAGCAACACTTCAGACTGACTAATGCCGAAATGGTGACTGCTTGTCTCCGCTGTCGCTGTGGAAGGGGCGATATCTGGCCCTCCCTTGTTAGTGAGCGAGAGAGAGAGAGTGGGATGTCGGATTGTTGGAGTGAACAGTTAGGTTTTGATGGACTCTAGACCATAGTGTCTCTTTGGGGGCTTTGCTGTATCTGGCATGGAGGGTGGTGGGAATGCTGATGCTTTCTGCTAGAGTAGGCGGGGAGGGGGGAGCTTGCTGCTTATGTGTGGGAGGGGAGAGCGGGATTTTGGGCTCTTTTTTCTCTGTTATTCTTGGAGGGGGTCTGTTCTGTTTCGAGGACGTCTGTGGAGAGTAGGTATTTCAGGTTGTATACTGTACGCTAGTGGTCACCAAACTTTCTAAGCCCAAGATCCCCTAGCTCGGCCTTAGTGAAAGGCAAGATCGACCTACTAAATCATTTAGAGAAAAACACAGCTCAGATTGTACTAACTTGAGGCCTTTTATTTGGGCCAATTGTATTTTAATTACATAAAATGCTTTTGTCAAACTTTCAAATTAATTCAACCAATAGAACACTGTAACTAGCATATCAAACAGGCCATAGCAGCACTTTGCCGCGACTCAACCACCGAACGTCAGCATGAAGAATTATGTCTCTGTAAGCGGCATCGAGCCCATCCAGTAACGCCTGAATAAGCGGTGCTGAAGCGTTTTTGCTCGAATCAAGTTTATTAGTTTGACCGCCAGTGTCATTACGTGAGAAAAGTCCACGACCTTCCCAGCCAAGGCCTGCTGATGAATCACACGGTGGTAATCCAGGAAGTGGGGAAAATCAGGGTCATTACGGCTATAAAAACCAACGCGCACACCGTGCATTGCGGGGGCCCCATCAGTAGTAATTGCCACCCGTTTATGAATGGGCATGTCATGTTCACGGACATTGTTTAAACTCATTGTAAATATCCTCACCTCTCGTTCTCTCCTTTAAGTGCAAAAGAGTGAGGAAGTCCTCCTTTGTTGAAAAATCCTGAAAAGCCGTTCTGACAAATACAACAAGCTGAGCTGTTTGCATTACATCCAGGGATTCATCGAACTGTCGTGAAAAATATTCACAGAGTGACAAGTCCTTTAACGCTTGTCGACCCACGTCCTCTGAGCCTTCAAACCCAACTTCAGCTCCTCAACTTTCCTGGTATTGGTAAACTGTTACTGAGACACTAGTATTTAAGTTTCAGGGGTACACAAGCTAATGACACCACTGTTTTTGTTTCCCATTTTTTTACATTTGGGGAATGTTGGAATTTAAAGGGGGAGAAGTGTTGTACTGTGAGCATTATAAAGATAAGTTTATACCAATTAGGATCATGGTAAAACTGTTTGTAAAGAGAGATTGTTTCCGGGGTTGCGGGGTTTTCCTTCCGGTCTTTTCTGCCCGGTACCGGCGCATTAGTGAAAACCTCTGAATGCGAATATCGTTTTACCATCCTAGATAAAGTTTTTCCTTTTGGGCATGAAGTTGTCGAGTGGTCCTTTTTCAAAGTAGAATTTACTACATATTTGCATCAAAAGGTTTATCAGGCATAATGTATTTGTGTATTTTTCATTTTTTTCGGGAGCTACTGGGCAAGTCTCAAAGATCGACCGGTAGATCGCAATTGACTGGTTGGCGAATGCTACTGTACACACCAGGAAATCTGCAGATGCTGGAAATTCAAGCAACACACACAAAATGCTGGTGGGACACAGCAGGCCAGGCAGCATCTATAGGGAGAAGCGCCGTCGACGTTTCGGGCGGAGACCCTTCGTCAGGACTAATTGACAGGAGAGATAGTAAGAGATTTGAAAGTAGGAGGGGGAGGGGAAAATGCGAAATGATAGGAGAAGACCGGAGGGGGTGGGGTGAAGCTGAGAGCTGGAAAGGTGATTGGCGAAAGTGATAGAGCTGGAGAAGGGAAAGGATCATGGGACGGGAGGCCTCGGGAGAAAGAAAGGGGGAAGGGAGCACCAGAGGGCAATGGAGAACAGGCAGGGAGAGAGAGCAAAAAAAGGGAAGGGGGGAAAAAACTAAATATTATCAGGGATGGGGTAAGAAGGGGAGGAGGGGCATTAACGGAAGTTAGAGAAGTCAATGTTCATGTCATCAAGTTGGAGGCTACCCAGACGGAATATAAGGTGTTGTTCCTCCAACCTGAGTGTGGCTTCATCTTGACAGTAGAGGAGGCCATGGATAGACATATCAGAATGGGAATGGGACGTGGAATTAAAATGTGTGGCCACTGGGAGATCCTGCTTTCTCTGGCGGACAGAGCGTAGGTGTTCAGCAAAATGGTTTCCCAGTCTGCGTCGGGTCTCACCAATATATAAAAGGCCACACCGGGAGCACCGAATGCAGTATATAACACCAGCCGTCTCACCTGGAAGGACTGTCTGGGGCCCTGAATGGTGGTGGGGGAGGAAGTGTAAGGGCAGGGGTAGCACTTGTTCCACTTACAAGAATAAGTGCCAGGAGGGAGATCGGTGGGAAGGGATTGTGGGGGATGAGTGGACAAGGGAGTCGCGTAGGGAGCGTTCCCTGCGAAAAGCAGAAGGGGGGAGGGAAAGATGTGCTAGGAAGTGGGATCCTGTTGGAGGTGGTGGAAGTTACGGAGAATTATACGTTGGATATTACTGTACACATCCTGTAGTATTAAATGGCAATATTGAACTCGGATGCCCTGAGCTGTTACAGGATTGCACTGATGGCTACAACGGTGCCCGATTGTGTGCGGGTCTGGTCAGCCAGTCCTGTTCCCTCACAGTAACTGAAGCCCTTCCCTACACAGCCGGAATTTTCTTTTACATACAAAAGCGCCGCTTCGGAAATACCGGCGCAACAACCGCAATTCCAAATTTGCAATTTCTGAGGAAGTTCGGACTGGTTCGATGAAGATGTCAGAGTCGTACCAAAGTACAGCACAGAAACAGGCCCTTTGGCCCATCTAGTCCATACTGAACCATTTAAACTGCCTAGTCCTATCAACCTTCACCCTCCATACCCCTACAATCCACGTAGCCATCCAAATTTCTCTTAAACGTTAAAATCGAGCTCGCATACACCACCTGTGCTGACAGCTCGTTCCAAACTCTCCCCACCCTCTGACTGAAGGAGTTCCCCCTCACGTTCCCTTTAAACTCCTCACCTTTCACCCTTAACCCATGACCTCTAGTTCTAGTCTCACATCAGTGGATAAAGCCTGCTTGCATTTGCCCTATCTATACCCCTCATAATTTTGTATACCTCTGTCAAACCTCCTCTCAATCTTCTACTTTCCAAGGGATAAAGTCCTGACCTGTTCAATCTTTCCTTATAACTCTGGTCCTCCAGACCTGGCAAAATCCTAACAAACGTTCTCTGTACTCTTTCAACCTTGTTTACATCTTTCCTGTAGGTAGGTGGCCAAAACTGCACACGATACTCCAAATTAGGCCTCACCAACGTCTTATACAATTTCAATATATCTCCCATCTCCTGTACTCGGTACTGTGACTTATGAAGGGCTTCTTCACGATCCTATCTACCTGTGGTGCCACTTTCAAGAATTATGGATCTGTATCTGATCCCTTTGTCCCACCACACCCCTCAGTGCCCTGCCTACCGTTCACCGTATGGCCGACCCTGGGGAAGTGCAACTCCTCACACTTGCTGGCATTAAATTCCATCTGCCATTTCCCAGCCGGTCTAGATCCCACTGCCATCTCCGATAGTCTTCCTTGCTGTCCACTACACCCTCAGTCTTGTTGTCAATCCGCAGATTTGCTGATCTAGTTAACCACATTATCATCCAGCTTTATTGATGACAAACGGCAACGAAGCCAGCACCGATCATTCCACTAGACACAGGCCTCCGGTCAGAGAGGCAGCCCTCTACTCCCACCAAAGCCAATGTCTAATGCAGTCTTGCCTCCTCATCCTGAATGCTGAGCGAGTGAACCTTCTTGACCAAACTCCCATCTTGCCAAATGCCTTTCTAAAGTCCATGTTGACAACATCCACTGCCTTTCCTTCATCAACTTTCCTGGCGATTTGCTTGGAAAACTCCACAAGGTTGGTTATGCTTGACCTATCATGCACAAAGCCCCGCTGACTATCCCTTATCGGTCCCTGTCTGTCGAAATAATCAATTATCCAGTCCCTTAGAATACCTTCTAATAACGTGCCCCCTACAGATGTCAGGCTCACGGGCCTATAAGTTCCTGGTTTATTTTTAGAGCCTTTCTTAATCAGCAGAACCACATTGGCTGTCCTCCAATCCTCTGGTACCTCACCTGTCGCTAACGATGATTTAAATGTCTCAGCTAAGGCCCCTGCAGTTTCTGTACTTGCCTCCCGCAGGGGGCACCTGGTCAGATCCTGGGGACTTATCCACCCTGATTTGCCTCAAGGCTGCAAGCGCCTCCCCCTCTCATCCACACAGGATCCATCAAGTTGATGCCGCTTTGCCTCACCTCGATAGACTCGACGTCTTCTGAGAAAATACGAATGCGGGCGCCCCATTTCCATCGCTTTCGGTTCCACACGATCTTCCAGAGGATCAGTTCTGACCCTGGCAAACCTTTTGCTCTCAACGTATCTGTAGAACCCCTGAAGATTCTTCACCTTGTCTACTGGAGCGACATCATGGTGTTTAGCCCTCCTGATGTGTTCTCTTGCGTTTTCTATACCCCGTAAGCACCTCATTTGTCCCTGCCTGCTTAAAACTGTTATGCACCTCCTTTATTTCCTTAACAGATAAATCTCTTGAAAACCAAGGTTCCCCGCACCTGTTAACTTTACCTTTTTAATTCTGACGGGCTTTGTGCTTTCGAGGTTCCACTTTTGAAGGCCTCCCACTTCACCGAGTGCTCCTTCGCCGGACGCCAGCCTGTCCCGGTCCACCCGTGCCCGGTGCTTTCTGACACCAGCAGGACGGGCCTTTCTCCAATTCAGCATCTCGACCCGCAGACCGACGTAGAACGAGCAAGCCCTTCAGCCCGCCATGTATCAAACCATCCAAAAAGTAAATTTTTAAAAAATGATAACTAAACACTCCCGCCTACACAAAGGCCACACCCCCTCCATCTCCCTCACATCCTTGTGTCTATCTGAAAAGCCTCTAATGTGTCTGCCTTGACCAGGCATCCACCCCCCCCCCCCCCCCCCATCCTCAATGCATGCCCTCTGGTGCTGGACATTTTAACCCTGGGGAACAGACACTCCCTGTCAAACAAGAGAAGATCTGTAGATGCCGGAAATAGACAACAGACGGTAGGTGCAGGAGCAGGCCATTCGGCCCTTCTAGCCAGCACCACCATTCACAGTGATCATACACCATCAGTACCCCGTTCCTGCCCTCTCCCCATATCCCCTTGAGCCTGCTTTCTATAGGAGCTCTATCTAACTCTCTCTTGAATGCATCCAGAGACTTGGCCTCCACTGCCTTCTGGGGCAGAGCATTCCACATATCCACCACTCTCTGGGTGAAAAAGTTTTTCCGCATCTCTGTTCTAAATGGCCGACCCCTTATTCTTAAACTATTCCCAAACCCTTATTCCTAAATCTAAGCAACAACAACACACAAAATGCTGGAGGAGCTCAGCAGGCCAGGCAGCGCCTATGGAGAAGAGTACAGTCGATCTTTTGGGCTCAGTATTTACTCTGTATACGCCTCTCGATCTTATAAACCTCTATCAGATCTCCCCTCAGCCTCCCCTCCCCCCCCCAACGCTCCAGAGAAAACAACTCAAATTTATCCGATACCTCATGGTAACACATTCCACTAAAAGAAGCATTCTGGTAAACCTCTTCTGTGCCCTTCCCGTGGTGGGGCGACCAGAACTGTACTCAATACTCCAGACCTGGCCTCACCAGAGTTCTGTGCCCTTCCCGTGGTGGGGCGACCAGAACTGTACTCAATACTCCAGACCTGGCCTCACCAGAGTTCTGTGCCCTTCCTGTGGTGGGGCGACCAGAACTGTACTCAATACTCCAGACCTGGCCTCACCAGAGTTCTGTGCCCTTCCCGTGGTGGGGCGACCAGAACTGTACTCAATACTCCAGACCTGGCCGTACCAGAGTTCTGTGCCCTTCCCATGGTGGGGCGACCAGAACTGTACTCAATACTCCAGACCTGGCCTCACCAGAGTTCTGTGCCCTTCCCGTGGTGGGGCGACCAGAACTGTACTCAATACTCCAGACCTGGCCTCACCAGAGTTCTGTGCCCTTCCCGTGGTGGGGCGACCAGAACTGTACTCAATACTCCAGACCTGGCCTCACCAGAGTTCTGTGCCCTTCCCGTGGTGGGGCGACCAGAACTGTACTCAATACTCCAGACCTGGCCGTACCAGAGTTCTGTGCCCTTCCCGTGGTGGGGCGACCAGAACTGTACTCAATACTCCAGACCTGGCCTCACCAGAGTTCTGTGCCCTTCCCGTGGTGGGGCGACCAGAACTGTACTCAATACTCCAGACCTGGCCGTACCAGAGTTCTGTGCCCTTCCCATGGTGGGGCGACCAGAACTGTACTCAATACTCCAGACCTGGCCGTACCAGAGTTCTGTGCCCTTCCCGTGGTGGGGCGACCAGAACTGTACTCAATACTCCAGACCTGGCCGTACCAGAGTTCTGTGCCCTTCCCATGGTGGGGCGACCAGAACTGTACTCAATACTCCAGACCTGGCCTCACCAGAGTTCTGTGCCCTTCCCGTGGTGGGGCGACCAGAACTGTACTCAATACTCCAGACCTGGCCTCACCAGAGTTCTGTGAAGTGGCATCATTACCTCCTGACTTTTGAACTCACTGCCTCGACTAGTAAAAGCAAGCATTTCATAACCCTTCTTATCCACTATTCGACACTGTCAGGGAGGGAGGGAATTGGACCCCAAGATCTCTCTGGTCAACGACACTGCTAGCATATCACCCTTAACAGTGGAGTGTCTCCTTGCTTTTGCCCTGCCGAGGTGCAACTCTTCCGCTTTTATCTGGGTTAAGCTCCATCTGCTCATATCTACAACTGATCGATACCTTGCCGCGCTCCCCCATCCACAAGCTTTCTGACCCTCCGGCCTACATTTCCATCTGGGTCGTTTCCATACGTCACAAACAGCAGGGCCCCAGTTCAGCTCCGTCCCCATCATTATCCTGAATACTAAGGCATTATTGTCGCTAGATGCAGAATGATACTCCACTCAAACCGCTCCACTCCGCCTCTCCTGTCCTGTCTCATTCCCAGGTAAATCAAATATCGCGCGCCCTCTCTCTCGTTGGGACTTCTACTGAGGAAACTTCATAAACCATATAACCATATAACAATTCCAGCACGGAAACAGGCCATCTCGGCCCTCCTAGTCCATGCCGAACTCTTAATCTCACCTAGTCCCACCTACCCGCACTCAGCCCATAACCCTCCACTCCTTTCCTGCCCATATACCTATCCAATTTTACCTTAAATGACACAACTGAACTGGCCTCTACTACTTCTACCGGAAGCTCATTCCACACAGCTATCACTCTCTGAGTAAAGAAATACCCCCTCGTGTTTCCCTTAAACTTCTGCCCCTAACTCTCAAATCATGTCCTCTCGTTTGAATCTCCCCTACTCTCAATGGAAACAGCCTATTCACGTCAACTCTATCTATCCCTCTCAAAATTTTAAATACCTCGATCAAATCCCCCCTCAACCTTCTACGCTCCAATGAATAGAGACCTAACTTGTTCAACCTTTCTCTGTAACTTAAGTGCTGAAACCAGGTAACATCCTAGTAAATCGTCTCTGCACTCTCTCTAATTTATTGATATCTTTCCTATAATTCGGTGACCAGAACTGCACACAATATTCCAAATTTGGCCTTACCAATGCCTTGTACAATTTTAACATTACATCCCAACTCCTATACTCAATGCTCTGATTTATAAAGGCCAGCGTTCCAAAAGCCTTCTTCACCACCCTATCTACATGAGACTCCACTTTCAGGGAACTATGTATGCACTGTTATTCCTAGATCTCTCTGTTCCACTGCATTCCTCAATGCCCTACCATTTACCATGTATGTCCTATTTGGATTATTCCTGCCAAAATGTAGAACCTCACACTTCTCAGCATTAAACTCATCTGCCAACGTTCAGCCCATTCTTCTAACCGGCATAAATCTCCCTGCAAGCTTTGAAAACCCACCTCATTATCCACAACACCTCCTACCTCAGTATCATCGGCATACTTACTAATCCAATTTACCACCCCATCATCCAGATCATTTATGTATATTACAAACACATTTATGTATATTCCTGAACACATTTGGCAAACTCTACCCATCGAGTCCTTTTACAGTTTGGAAGTTGCAGACTTCACCCGCTGCTCATGTCCCTTGCAGAAGTGTGCGATCTCTCCTCAGCTTTGTTGCTCTAAATCCCAGGGAGTGTTGGGCGATCTGTAATACAGCCCCCACTAATGTGGTTGTACCTTTCTTAGATCCGCCCATAACGCCTCGCCAGACGAGTCCCCCAGTCTGACTGAACACTGGGACAAGAACATCGGTTTCTCAAACTTCTGTAAACTTCTGTCCTTCACCATTCCCCATCCCCTTTTCCCGCCCTCACCTACTTGCCCCCCCCCTCTGTTGCTACTCCCCCAGTTTCTGTCTTCCATCTCAATCCGTTTCTTTCACCGATCAACTTTCCAGCTTTTAATTTCATCCTCTCTCCCCCCCTACCCCATCGCCTTCCAGGTTTCACATAGTGTTTCTCTCCCCACCCCACCACCTTCCAGGTTTCACCTTGTGTTTCTCTCCCCCCCCACCCCACCACATTCCAGGTTTCACCATGTGTTTCTCCCCCCCCCACCCCACCACCTTCCAGGTTTCACCTTGTGTTTCTCTCCCCCCCCCACCCCACCACCTTCCAGGTTTCACCTTGTGTTTCTCTCCCCCCCCCACCCCACCACCTTCCAGGTTTCACCTTGTGTTTCTCTCTCCCCCCCACACCCACCACCTTCCAGGTTTCACCTTGTGTTTCTCTCCCCCCCCCACACCCCACACCTTCCAGGTTTCACCATGTGTTTCTCTCCCCCCCCCACCCCACCACCTTCCAGGTTTCACCTTGTGTTTCTCTCCCCCCCCCACACCACCACCTTCCAGGTTTCACCTTGTGTTTCTCTCCCCCCCCCACCCCACCACCTTCCAGGTTTCACCTTGTGTTTCTCCCCCCCCCACCCACCACCTTCCAGGTTTCACCTTGTGTTTCTCTCCCCCCACCCACCCCACCACCTTCCAGGTTTCACCTTGTGTTTCTCCCCCCCCCCAACCCACCACCTTCCAGGTTTCACCTTGTGTTTCTCTCCCCCCCCCACCCACCACCTTCCAGGTTTCACCTTGTGTTTCTCTCCCCCCCACCCCACCACCTTCCAGGTTTCACCTTGTGTTTCTCTCCCCCCCCACCCCCCACCATTCCAGGTTTCACCATGTGTTTCTCCCCCCCCCCCCCCACCACCTTCCAGGTTTCACCTTGTGTTTCTCTCCCCCCCCACCCCACCACCTTCCAGGTTTCACCTTGTGTTTCTCTCCCCCCCCCACCCCACCACCTTCCAGGTTTCACCTTGTGTTTCTCTCCCCCCCCCCACCACCTTCCAGGTTTCACCTTGTGTTTCCCCCCCCACCCCACCACCTTCCAGGTTTCACCTTGTGTTTCTCTCCCCCCCCCACCCCACCACCTTCCAGGTTCACCTTGTGTTCCCCCCCCCACCCACCACCTTCCAGGTATCACCTTGTGTTTCTCTCCCCCCCCCACCCCCACCACCTTCCAGGTTTCACCTTGTGTTTCTCTCACCCCCCCCACCCCACCACCTTCCAGGTTTCAACTTGTGTTTCTCTCACCCCCCACCCCACCACCTTCCAGGTTTCACCTTGTGTTTCTCTCCCCCCCCCACCCCACCACCTTCCAGGTTTCACCTTGTGTTTCTCTCACCCCCCCACCCCACCACCTTCCAGGTTTCACCTTGTGTTTCTCTCCCCCCCCACCCCACCACCTTCCAGGTTTCACCTTGTGTTTCTCTCCCCCCCCCACCCCACCACCTTCCAGGTTTCACCTTGTGTTTCTCTCCCCCCCCACCCCAACACCTTCCAGGTTTAACCTTGTGTTTCTCTCCCCCCCCCCCACCACCTTCCAGGTTTCACCTTGTGTTTCTCTCCCCCCCCCCACCCCACCACCTTCCAGGTTTCACCTTGTGTTTCTCTCCCTCCCCCCACACCCACCACCTTCCAGGTTTCACCTTGTGTTTCTCTCCCCCCCCCCACCACCTTCCAGGTTTCACCTTGTGTTTCTCTCCCCCCCCCCCACCACCTTCCAGGTTTCACCTTGTGTTTCTCTCCCCCCCCACCCCAACACCTTCCAGGTTTAACCTTGTGTTTCTCTCCCCCCCACCCCACCACCTTCCAGGTTTCACCTTGTGTTCTCTCCCCCCCCACACCCCACCACCTTCCAGGTTTCACCTTGTGTTTCTCTCCCCCCCCCCACCACCTTCCAGGTTTCACCTTGTGTTTCTCTCTCCCCCCCCACCCACCACCTTCCAGGTTTCACCTTGTGTTTCTCCCCCCCCCCACCCCCACCACCTTCCAGGTTTCACCTTGTGTTTCTCTCCCCCCCCACCCCAACACCTTCCAGGTTTCACCTTGTGTTTCTCCCCCCCACCCCACCACCTTCCAGGTTTCACCTTGTGTTTCTCTCTCCCCCCCCCCACCACCTTCCAGGTTTCACCTTGTGTTTCTCTCCCCCCCCCACCCCACCACCTTCCAGGTTTCACCTTGTGTTTCTCTCCCCCCCCCACCCCACCACCTTCCAGGTTTCACCTTGTGTTTCTCTCCCCCCCCCACCCCACCACCTTCCAGGTTTCACCTTGTGTTTCTCTCTCCCCCACCCCACCACCTTCCAGTTTCACCTTGTGTTTCTCTCCCCCCCCCCCCACCTTCCAGGTTTCACCTTGTGTTTCTCTCCCCCCCCCCACCCCACACCTTCCAGGTTTCACCTTGTGTTTCTCTCTCCCCCCCCCCACCCACCACCTTCCAGGTTTCACCTTGTGTTTCTCTCCCC